>NC_133666.1:342660434-342962101 GCF_037893015.1 Macrotis lagotis
GGATAAAACAAGCATTTCTATAACACAATATAATAAAAAGATGGACATCAGTTATGTGCAATGTGATGTTCCTTTTAAATATAAAGTTATCATGTGGATTTTTTCTTCCCTCTACCGTATCCTGTCCTAGAGATGGTCGACCACAAATAGATCTAAATAGTTAAAATCATTCTATACATACTTTTTTTTTATCAGTTCTTTTTGAAGCAGATAACTGCTTTCTTCATATGTCCTTTATTTTTAATTTGTGTATTTACAATAGTCACATTGCCTTAGTTGCTCAAAGTTGTTTTTAAAACAATATTGCTATTACCATATACATTGTTCTCTTGGTTCTGCTCACTTCTCTCTTCAACATTTTTTGCATGTCTTTTTAAGATCATCGGCTCATCATTTCTTGTAGCACAGTAGTATTCCTTCACAACCATATACCAAATATTCCCCTGTAATTTCTGGTTCTTTGCCATCACAAAGAGAGCTTCTATAAACATGCCATTCATTTTCAAAGTTATAGTTACTATTTATTAATTTCCCTCATCTTAGTTTTACTCAGTATTTTCCTTTTCAAAGGAAGTTCTAGAATAGGATATCTATTCCTGTTAACTTGTCTTTTCCCTTTACCCTTGTATTCCCATGCCACCCTCTAAAAGCCCCTCTTGATTTAAATCTATACAGTCTTCTAAACAACCCTCCCCCCATCCTATCCCCCAGTTTTCTCACCTCTCTATATGTTCCTAAAACTTCTCCATACTTCCAAATGTACTTGTTTCATTTTCAACCCAAATGAGAGTAAGGTTCCAACATTACCAATCCTCTATTCCTACCCTCTGCAGTCTTACTTTCATGTCTCAATTTTATGATCTAATTGTTCTCTTTTACCTTTTTTTCTATTCAGTTTTGTTTTTTAGAATCACCCTATCAGATACTAATCATCCCCTCCTTTCTTTCAAACTATCTGTGTGTGTGTATAAATATCTTTAATGTTTTCCTTATATTTCTTAATCTTTTATATCAAATTTTCCATAGTTCTATTTTTTTTATTAAAAGTATCTAAAAATCTTTCAGTTCATCAAATGTCAATTTTTAAAATTCAGGATTATACTCAACTTTGCTGGACAAGTTATTCTTGCATGGAACCCAGCTCCTCTGCTCTTCAAAATATAATGTTCCAAGGCTTGCAGTCTTTTAGAATAGAAGCTGCTAGATCTTGTGAATTCTTGACTTTATTTCAACAATTCCTTGTTATTTGCAATATTTCTCCCTAACCCGGGAGTTTTGAATCTTGGCTATAGCATTCCTGTAAGTTTCTCTTATGGAATGTCTTTCAGGTTGTAAATGATAGGTTTTTTTTTTTCTATTTCTACTTTACCTATCTGTTCTAGAACCTTAGAGCAATTTTCTTTAATAATTTCATATAATACTATATAGATTCTTTTTTTGATCATTACTTTCTAGTATGTGACAATTTTTATAATCTTTTCTCAATCTGTTCTCCACAACAGTTTTTCTAATGAGATGTTTTAGATTTTCTTAAATTTTTTTCGTTTTCAAGGAGTTATTTTTCTTAAGATTTTGTATCTCTTTTTCCAATCAATTAACTTTTTCCATAATTTTCTTGGATTGCTTTTTTCCCCCCTAATTTTCCTCAATCTCTCTTAATTGATTTTTTTAAATTCCTTTTTAAGTTCTTATAAGAACTCATTTTGGGCTTTGTGTCTTTTTGATAATACTTTGTAGAGAGGTGTGTTTTTTTGAACCCCACTATTTTCCTGTGAATATGAACCCTGATCTTTTCAGAAAGAATGCCTTGATAGCATGGTTTCAGTTTTTCTAATACAGCATAGTAATTTGGAAGGTTATTTGCATTCCACACAAGGAAATGATGCAAAACTCATTAAGATCATTTGGCTAAAAGTCCATATGTAAATGAATAATATTCTTGCAAGTTTCATTGTTAGTTACATTTCATCAGATAGAAATTCTCTTTCCAGGAGCAGTGCCAAGAATCTCTTACTCCAGTGGATACTGGAGTTTTCCAGGTTCCCATTTCAAAAGCCATTCAGCTTACTAAGGAGGGTGCCATAAAAACCACTCTGCTGTTGGAATTAGACATTTCAGTGAGTTGATGACTTTACTTTTTCCTTTCATTCTGGTAATTGCATATTAAAGACAACCTGAGAAGTAAGTGAAATGATCAAGTGGTGCTGCTTTTTTTACATTTTTGTATTATATCATTCTGTTTTGTATATATACAGAGGGAATGAGGAAACCTGTGATTGTATTGGAAAGAAACAACAATGTAAAGAACATGAGATGTGAGGTCAGAAGGCGAGCATTTCAGCTCCTCTTTTGTCTCTTTGTAGCTACCCTTGGACAAATCACAGAAGCGTTTAAATCCTGCTCCCTCTATCTGCAAAGTGAAGATTGTTAACCTGGAGTTCCTTATAGGAAATCAGACTAATTCTATAGCTGTCTAAATTTTGAAACATTTTATGTGGATAAATAGGTGATTGAACATTTTTCTTAAAAACATAATAAAAATATCCCTTAACTAAGCAACTTTAACCTGCTTTTAAGCAGAATAAAAAAAAAAGTTTGTTTCACTTCTAACCTTATGAAGTAGAAAGGTTATATGCTTAGCTTTTCACCACACTTTTTGTATTTATTCAGAATACAACATATTCCTACCAGCCTGGAGATTCCTTCAATATTATTTGTCCTAATGATGCTTCAGAGGTACAGGAATTACTTCAAAGACTACAGCTTTCAGAGAAAAGAGAACACTGTATTATATTGAAAATTAAAGAAAACAATAAAAAGAAAGGTAAAAGACTATGTTCATTAGGAATTTATAATGAAGCTTTTAGTCTAGTTACCAGAAAAAGAAGTGAGAAAGAATTAACGAAAATTTATATTTCTTGACTTTTCTATGAAAAATATGAAAATGTGGGGATCCTTTTGACTTCTTTTCATATATGTTTGGTCTGCATTGTTGAAAATTCAAATAACTTAATAGTTACTTGAGAATAGTTACTTGAGTCTGAGTGTCTGTAGCCTTCACCCTTTTGTTGTTTTCTGTTGGAAATGAAGGATCATTTTATTAAGATGGCTTTGTACTTTAAAGTAGTGGTATACTATCATACTAAAAGATGGCAGGTTGTTAGTTTCCATACATATATAGATGACTATGTCTTGGTTAGAAAAAGGAATCAATTATCTGGTCTGATTCAAGCATTCACTTCTTTCTTTGCTACCTGTTTTGTGATTTGTAACTTTGTCAGCATTTCTATGGGAATATTGGGGCAGAGGAGAAGGAAGAAATGAAATACTGCAATTCTGGTTTTTGGTTGGTAGTTTGAAAGATTATTGTTGAAAGAGTATGGTCCATTATACATAGTGGCACTCAATCCAAATTTATTTGCTTGAATCACATAAAAAGTTAAAAGAAGATAAAAATTACTATTTTAGAGTGTCCGTGTTATTTATTTATTTATTTATTTAGATTTTTCGAGGCAATGGGGCTAAGTGGCTTGCCCAGGCCACACGGCTAGGTAATTATTAAGTGTCTGAGGTCAGATTTGAACCCAGGTACTCCTTACTCCAAGGCCAGTGCTCTATCCACTGTGCCACCTAGCCACCCTCCATGTTATTTTCTGTATTTTTCTCCCCTTATTGGCAGATTTGGGCTAAAGTGCTTCCCCCCACCCCCCCATATTTTTGTGCTTCCCCCCACCCCCCATATTATCATCTGAGAGGATTATAGCTTAATGAAATGAAATAGTCTGTCTTTTAACAGAATTGCAAAATTTTCTATTAGAATGTTAAATGTAAAATTATATTTGGTAAACTTTTGAGAAACTGCCGTAAAAATTTTTTTTGCAATTATATATGTATACATATATATGTTTATGTATACAAGTATTTGTTTTAAGAGGACTAAGTGAGTTTTTTCAGTATTTTCTGGCTAAATAAACAATATTTTTCTATTTATCATTTTTTTAAATGAGCTTTGTCTCCATTTTATTAATTTTGGGAGTATTTTCTAACTAAATAATTTTATATCCTTACTCTTAATATAACAGTAATATAGTATTCATTTATATATTTGGAAATTAAAATATTCATTTCCCTCTTTTTTTATGTTATGTCACCATTGCCTGTGGAATTCCTCCTTCCATTCTTCTTAAAGGAGCAGCCATACCACCACACATTCCTGAAAGAGTTTCTCTTCAGTTCCTTCTTACATGGTGTCTTGAAATAAGAGCAATTCCTAAAAAGGTATTTTCTTCCTTCTGTCTTTGTACTTTAGTATCTAAATTAATTATATACCCCTTGGCACTCAATAGAAAATGTTTGAGCAACATAATTGGTTCTTGGCAATGACTTACTGTAGTTTAAATATTTATTATATTTACCCAGTAAATGAAAGCAATTTTTCAAATTATTTGGAATTTCTAAGATTCCATGAGATTTCCCTTTTTTTGCCAACTTTTCTTTTTTTTTCTTTTCTTTTTTTAGGTTTAAGTGACTTGCACAGGGCCACACAGCTAGGTAATTATTAAGTGTCTGAGGCTGAATTTGAACTCAGGTACTCAGGTACTCAGGTCTCCAGGGCCAGTGCTCTATACACTGTGCCACCTAGCTGCCCCTTTACCAACTTTTCAAAAAATCATTACCAATAGTTATTGTTAAACATTTAGATAAAATGCCAATTCAAAGCATGTTGATAAATCATTTCTTTAGCAAAATTTGAAATTTTTTGAGCAGAAAGTATGTAGTATTTTTTAAAAAGGAAAGATCCACTAGATGTCAGTATTATACAACGTCTTACTGAGATTACTTCTAATTGATTTTTCTTGCTCCCATCTTCAGTGACTATATTGCTATAACACACCAAACTATATTTTGTCAGATATCTCTCAATAGCAAGATTAAATAAGTCATATTATGATCACAGAAATACTAATAGTTCTTTTTGTCCTTTCCATCTTGTTCACTTGCTGAGCCAGATGACCATGTTTTCAGGAGAGTCATCATCAGATGTAACAAGAGTCAAACCAGAAAGTTTACTGTGTAGAAAATATTTTAATTATATTTACTAATATAGTTCAGTTATAACACTTCCTGCTATACTAAAACCATTTCTCCCATTTGAGGGAACATGGGGCAAATGTTCAGTGATTATTTTTTCTTAGTAAAATCTCATTTTCTTGGGGCGGCTAGGTGGCGCAGTGGACAGAGCACTGGCCCTGGAGGCAGGAGTACCTGAGTTCAAATCTGGCCTCAGACACTTAATAATTATCTAGCTGTGTGGCCTTGGGCAAGCCACTTAACTCCGTTTGCCTTGCAAAAATCTAAAAAAAAAAATCTCATTTTATTTATGCATTGGTTTGCAAAGGTCATGAGTAAACTTTTTATACCAAAAACCTGTACTCCATTTATGACCTATATTGCCAGACTCAAACTGCTCTGTCATTTGTTGGTCTTCAGTGTACCTATTTCCTAGCTCAGTATACTTTGTGAAGCCTGATGATAGGCTTTAAATGAAAGCTTCAAATACAGATAACAGTCTTCCTTCTTTCATCCACAAGTAAATTAAAATTTGAAGCCAAATAAAATATTTCAGGAAGAGAAAGGAGGGAAGTTCCTTATCCTTAGTTAAAATGCTTAAGAATGGAATTGGCAGTAAAAATGAACTTTTAATGCAAATTGCAGGGGTTTGAACTTGAATTTGAATCTGCGTAAGAAGCCCCATGCTCTCCTTGGACACTTATGGTTTTTCCTGTTCTTTACATTAGAGAGCTAGTTATAGTTTACTCTGAGAGTAACTGGGATGTAGAGACATAAAATAAACGTTAGATTAACTCAAATACAGATATCATGTATGTTCTAAAGCTTGAATTTTTAATAATAAAGATTTAATTCAGCTCTTACCACTGGGCCTTCGAATTATATTTAACTTGATGGACAACTTGCATTGTGTTTTGCACTCAGATTTTTTAACCTCACAGGTTACTTCGGGCTATGGCCAAAAATTAGAAGATAAAAACTGAGTTTTCCTAGCAGACAATGAGTCATATTTTCCTTTGGGCATTCTTGCTGGCTAACCAGCTCATTTTTAGATAATTGGGCACATTTCCAGATAAATAATGAATGAGCTACCATGACAATCTAAGCCACAGAGGACACCTTCATTAAAATCTCTCTCTTTTTTTTCCTTACCACAGGCATTTTTGCGAGCCCTTATAGAATATACCAGTGATAGTACTGAAAAGCGAAGGTTACAAGAACTTTGCAGCAAACAAGGTGCCTCTGACTATAATCATTTCATACGAGACTCTTATGTCGGCTTGTTAGACTTACTCCATGCTTTTCCAACTTGCAGGCCACCTCTTAGTCTGCTACTAGGTAAGTAATCACTTTTGATTTAATTGGTTTAGGTTTCTAAAATTTTACATACTATATAGATAGGTTCTTTTTAAAGAAAGGGAAAATTACTGTTCAGTTACTTCTTAGTCCTTAAAAATTTCAAGGGCCATAGTTGAAAAATGTTAGAAATTAGTCATCAAGAAAAGATGCTTGTAGTTTAATCTCAAAATGATCAATGCTCTAGGGAAAAATAGTCTTCTAAAAGTAAAAGACCATAGGAGAAGGGAAAAAAAGTGAGGGAGATGTATATTCCAGGCATGAGAAATGGATAAATGTGTAAAGATGGAAGATGGAGAGCCGTAAGGAAAAAGAGATCAATTTGATTAGATTAAAGAATATGGAAAGAGGAGTACTGGATAATGAGTGATAAGTTGGGGCTGCCTTGAAAAGACAAATAAGAGTTTCTTCCTAAAAACAGATTTTTTTTTCCCCTAAAACATTGTAGCCACTTTTCTTTCATAAAAAGCCTCAATTTTTTATGAGATTTTTGATGAGAATTGTAAAATATTCCTTAACCTTTCTATTTTACACTTTTTTTTTACAGTCCTCTTTGTTAATCAATTCTTCACAAACATTTGAATAAGTAGTCTTTTCCAAAAATACCCCAAATTAGACTTGATTTATCAAGAATTTGGTATATATCTAGCACTGTGCTAGGTGCTCTGTGAGATTAAGTATACAGACAACCAAATATTTGTTTTCAGGGAGTTAAAATTCCATAAATTTATTGTTTAAAGAAAAATAGGTTTCACCACTCTAGCAACCTCTTCTCTCTTCTCAACCACCACCTTCAAGTCTTCATTATCTCTTTCCTGAACTATTGCAATAACACATGAATTGATTTTCTTGCCTCAGGTTCTTCTCTCCAATCTATCCTCTCAGCTACTAAAGTGATTTTTCTTAATCTGACCATGTCATCATTCTGCTCAGTATAATCCAATGATTCTCTATTGCTTTTAGGAAGAAACTTAAACTCTTATTTGTCTTTTCAAGCCAACCTGGACCCTGACTTATCTCTCCTTACCCATTATTCCTCTTCCCATATTCTTTAGTCCAACCAAATTGATCTTTTTTTCTTTATGGCTCTCCATCTTCCATCTTTACACATTTAGACCATCCATTTCTCATGTCTGGAATACCTATCTCTCTCATCTTTGATTTACAGCCCCATACCCCTTACCTCTTGCAATATGAAATTCAAATAGCATCTTCTTCATGAAAACTTTCCTTATCTCCTCAACTTCTAGTGTTCACTTCTAACT
Organism: Macrotis lagotis; assembly: GCF_037893015.1. Lineage (NCBI taxonomy): Eukaryota > Metazoa > Chordata > Mammalia > Peramelemorphia > Peramelidae > Macrotis > Macrotis lagotis. Next base: position 342,668,126 of record NC_133666.1, read on the forward strand.
ACTTTCTATTCAACTACCATATAAAATATATTTATTTATGTATGCATGTGTGTGTGTGTGTGTGTGTGTAAAGTTATCTCTACTGATAGAATGTAAACTCCTTAAGAATAGAAATTGATTTTTGTATTTGTATATTCACTATTTAGCAAAGTGCATGGTCCATAATAGACATTTAATAAATATTTGTTGATTGATTAATTGTACTTTTGTGGGTGAAATTTAACAAGAGTAAACTGAGACACATTTCTTTGTACAAGATGACGTTTTATTCATAGGTTGCAAATTCTGAGGATAAGATGAGTCAGTGGCTGCTTCAGTTTCTAGCCAAAGGCCCTAAGTAAAAGAACAACTCCCCCCCACTCCCTACAATGGATTTTGGGAATATAAGACAAAGAACAGAATAGGTTAGGTAACACCATGGGGTTGAGGGCAACATGATTGATTTCATTGTTGAAGCACGATTGTTTGGAAGTTGGAAATAGGGGCTAGTGTGACAACTCCCCTCCTTGCCTCCTGTGACTAAGAGTGTTCATTGTTTGAGTCTACCTGCAATATAGTGGCCCAGGTTTCTCTGGATAGCAAAGCAGACATGCTTGAAGGATAGTTTGATGGTGTAAAGATAATAGGCCTAATTGTCATTTGACAAGACACATCCCTGAAAGTTAGCAGAATTCCTTGAGGCAAGAATTTGAACAATAAGAAAGAGAACTGTATTTCTAACATTAGCTGAATTCTGAACTAAGTTCTGTGACTTAAAGCTATGACTTGGGCAATTACAGGACAAATGCAATTCTCTGTAATAGGATCAATAAGAAGATTATATAGGATCAGTTTTAATTTTCTTGGTACTATAGTGAAACATTGTTCTCAACCTGAAACTAATACAAGTACATAAATTTTGTTGATTCACTTTTTGCAGCGATTCCTACAGAGGAATAATTTCTCCAATTAGTCAGGGTCACTAAAATGTTGCTGCTCTTGACCTCCTGATACATGCCAGTCCAGTTCCATCATGGTCACCTTTCTTAGGCCTGACAGCTGCCCAGAAATATAAAATTTCATATTTGAAACATTGTGATGCATATATGTACATCCCAACTGACTTAGTTTTGCTTAGGTTTTATATGGAGGAGGTGAAGAGGAAAGCGGGGGGGATAGATCAGCTTCTGCATTTTATCCATGACATTATCTTCATCATGCTTTATTTATTTAGGTTTTTTGCATATCACAGTTTATAGGGTGGAAAGGGGCCTTGTTAACTTTGGAGGTTATCACATGTAGTACACATCCTTGGCAAGTTCAGGCATTAAGTAGTTAACCAAAGTTATCCCAATATATTTTTAATAATGTGTAAACATTTGTCTTTCCCTCAGATATTTTTTACATAGTTATGCTTAAGGTGACATCACACAAAGCTGACACCTACCTTGAGCAAAATTGCCTTGGGCAAGCTACTTAACCCCGTTTGCCTTATAAAAACCTAAAAAAAAAAATTAGAGTACAGTTATATCCAATTTTTGATGAGTCTTCTCAAGTGTTATAAACAGCATCATGTAGGACAGCAGGATATGACTGTCATACCCAAAGTACAATGTATCTACCTCATGTTAAAAGAGATCCTGTAGCAGAGATGTCAAGCCCTCTCCCTTTACTTCTGAGTGCTTTGGAAACCAAATTATAATGTGATTGGGAAACCTTTACAAAAAAATGAAAATAAAATAGAATACAAATGTCGATAGGAAGCTCATACGAATCCTTATTTATGATTTAGTGCCCCTATTTCTATTTTACTTTGACTCCACTGCTCTGGAGATTAACTTGACCCTAGGGAACCAAATTAGTACCTATCAAAAGACCCAGAGGAGCAATATCTTACCCTTATTAGAACTAACCATCTTTGGAACGTATCCTTACCACTGTCATTAAATAAAAAGAGAACCACCCAGTTATGGTTTTTGCAAGCCTAGAAGAATATATTGTTTCACTGGCATGGATAGAAGGTTTAGTGTAATTTCTTGATGACTTAGACAAGAGCTTTATAGAATGAGATCAGTCAATCAACAAATTTCTTAAATGCCTACCATGACACTTACCATCTTCTATTATAGGAAATATTAATGTGAATAAGTTCACTGTATCTTTTTAGATTTGAAAAAATTTATTTGTCATTTTTTTTTTTAAAGAACATCTTCCCAAGCTTCGAGCCAGACCATATTCTTGTGCAAGGTACTGTACTTATATAAGGTAACATTATTCTTCCAAAGAGTTTATGATAGCCTTCATATGTTGTATGGATAAAAGGTATCTTTACTTAACTGTGTGATCTTGGGCAAATCACTTAACCCCCATTGTCTTGCAAACCACCCCTCCGAAAAAAAAAAAGAAAAATATTTAAATTAAAATACATTTCATAAAATGCTTACTCCATATAAGAGACTATACTTGAGACTCTGTATACTACAAATAAAAAGAAAGATATTCTTTATTTCTTCTAAAGGGACCTACAGCCTTGTTTCAAATATCAAAGAGGAGGTCCCCATTAATAACATCAAGTCCATACTGTACAACCTGATACCCTTTTATTTGCTCTCTACTTCTACTATTTTAAGGAATAGATAAACAATAGGAACCATTTAACTGAAACTTTTTTCCTTACCTGTTAACTTCTTTGACTTCTAAAATGCCCCAAGAAGCTTGAAAAGACAGTTACATTGTTGGAGATGAAGAGGAAGAAGAATATAGAAAATACATGGTTATTTTGGTTTTATCTAAAGGGACCATTTCATCTTATTTAAATATAGAAGAGAAACTTAAGCTTTTTCTGGTCTTTCCATTTTATTTTTTTATATTTTATTTTATTTTTTGCTTTTTTGCAAGGCAATGGGATTAAATGGCTTACCCAAGGCCACACAGCTAGGTAATTATTAAGTGTCTGAGGCCAGATTTGAACTCCGGTACTCCTGACACCAGGGCTCATGCTCTATCCACTGTGCCACCTAGCCACCCCCTGGTCTTTCCATTTTAAATGTTTTGACTTTAAATTTTTGTTTGTTTTCTAAATATCAGTAGTCTCAGTAAATTGGAAGAGTTCATTATTTTACAAGAACTCATAAAATTCACCTATTCAAAACAGTCCTAGTAAATTCTGAGTCATTTTTCATGTTTCTTTTTAAAAAATATAGTTATTTTATTCTGAACTTAAGAATTAGACCAGCATTTCCAGAACAGAATAGAAAAAAAAGGTGATTACACAAGAAACTGTAAGTCTATTATGTACAACTTACTTCCCTATTCTTTTTAATTATATAATAAAGTTATCTTGTAACTTTGTTTTTTTCTGGATTTTTTCCTTCCTTCTTTCTCCACCCTCTCCATCCTACGGTTGGCTACCATTAGACAAAAATGTGTGTATGTGTCTACATATATATATATGGTTTTTGTGTGTGTGTGTGTGTGTGTGTGTGTGTGTGTCTATATCTAAATATCTATATAGATAGATATTTCAGTTCTTTCTCTGGGTTCAGATAATGTCTTCATAGGTCCTTTGTAGTTCATTTGAAAATGTATAGTAGTCAAAATAATTTTGCAAGCCAATCTTCATAAACATCATAAAGGTGAGATAATCGGAAATCTTTCTTAATGTTATGGGGTTAAAATCTAGTCTAGAAAAGCAGTATATCTTTTCATTCAAAGAATCAGATTTGATCCCATAAGCATAAATTACTCCAAAATGATATTATCTTGTTTTCTATATAGTAGTTCCATTAATGGCTTTCTGATATCTGTATCCTTACAGCTCCTGTTTATTTCACCCAGGGAAACTTCATTTTGCCTTTAACATAGTAGAGTTTCTATCCAGTGTGGAACCTGTGACTTTGAGAAAAGGAATATGTACAGGCTGGCTGGCCGTAATGGTTGACTCAGTACTTCAGGGAAAAGGGAATATGTCACAAGGAAATGATTTTGAAGCTAAGTTTCCAAAGGTATTTAAAATACTCTAAGATTTTGTTACTCTTAAAAGAATTATTCCTAGCCAGGAGAAAATATTCCTTTTTTATTCTATCTTCTTGTCTTCAGGTTCTGAATGAACACATAAAAATGTATACTTTTAATTTAATATCTTGATAATGAAAATATGTGTATAGATATGCACATATTTGAAATGTATCTTCTTTATCATTATCAAATTTTGAAATAAAAAATATGCATTAATTTGAATGCCAACTATTCTAAATGCTGGAGAACATTATAATCATATTTTGTACATGTTCTCTGAGTCTTACTTTTCTCCCTGAAAAAAAAATTTATATTGTATGATTGGTTTTTCTGCTTTTATCTGTTCTTTATAGTCTTAGAAAGACTGATTTTTTTTCTATCAGAAATTATTTCAGGATGAGCAGACTACTTACTACAACAAAATGACTAAAGACTTTTATCTTTTTTCCCTCCACCACTCATCTACCTTTCCTTCCCCCTTATCCCTAATACACCCAGCTTTAAGTTTGTAATATAACTTAAGCTAAACTTTAAGATATTCTTATATAAATACTAGAGACTGCTAGTGTCCTAACACAGATATTAGACTTTTTACTATTCCTTTCCCCTTCTGTCCTTTTTCTGTTATACTTTTGATTTAAAGAATCAAAAAACACAGAATATTGGCTCATTTCATTAATCCACAAATTACGTTTATGCCTACTCCTTAGTCTTTGTGATTCTTTATACTTGGGTCCTGTGACCCTTGGAAAAATCTTGAGTACATTTTCTATAGTGGGCTTTTGATCATTGAAATATAAGGAATTTTTCTCAAACTTATCACAAAGTTCTCAGTATATTTCTTGTCCTTATGAGATGTGATTTCTAGTTTTATCTCATGACTATTTTAGCTGCTGGAGAGAATTAAAAGACCTCTTGTGTAGATGTGAGAACCCTTGGGGTGACAGCTACTATGTAATGCCTTTCACCTTCATCTTTCTATTTTCTGGACATACTTCCTTTATTAGGGAGTATTGTATTTTTATTCTCAGAGAAATTGTTCTATGTATACCCATTAGGCTTCCAAGCCTATTAAGCTGATGTGAAATGATAGCAATCTGAAAATTTGTGCCTTCTTTACCAAAAGAAATTACTGTTGAAATGACCCTGAAAGCTTTAAGTAGATTCCTGATAACTGTTCTAACAAGTATAGAAAGTTAAGAGGAATTGCAGAGTCAGGCATAGCATTCTAACAAGCATAATGATCTTGGGGGGGGGGGTATAAAAAAACATGCTATTTTATTAGGCTGTCCCCATATTACAGAGAAGAAAAGGAAAGATATTGTAGATATTTTTCAGAACAAAAATTTTACAGATATTACCACCAATTCCAGTTCCTTTCTGCAATATAAATCAAGTATCATTTTAGTGTTTAGAAATTTTACATAAAATAATGGTCAAGATAATTGACCTTGATATGTATTAAAATTATTGTTTAGTTAGCTGCAATTTTTTTTGATGCTCCCCAACCAGAAGAAGAAAAACAAAACAAAACATGCAGGAAAAAAACCAGCCCTTCCAAATCTGATGAACACATTATAAAAATTATCCTTTATGCATCTCTTTCCCTTAATCCTAATTCCTCATACCAAAAATTGCTAATTTGTAAGCATGCTTAGCAAAATAATGTATGTAAAATGCTAACCTTACTGTTTCCTGCTGAGGGGGGCGGCGAGTAGGAAAGAAAGGTGGAGGGAAATTTTGTGACTTGGAAATATGTATGTATATATGCATGAAAATAAATAAATTTTTAAAAAAGCAATCAATACTTGGATTTGATTGTCGATTTTGCGTTGTTAATGAAATGTACTCTGCTAATGAATTTAACAAATTATTTTCTTTGGATTAAAGGACAAAGCTAAGACACCTTCACATAGTTTTAGGTGAAGCTTCTAATGATCAGTCTACAATATAACACACATATGCTCAATATATTTGTTTTTTTTTCCTTTCTACTGTGACTTTGGGTATCTTACTCAAATACATTTTTATACTCTAGCTTGTAATAAGAAAAATTTGATGAATCTTTTGTCCACAGTACCTTTCTTTACTTAAATGTTGCTTATTCTCATTTTAAAAACACAGTTGGGATTTAGAAAGAAAAATAGAAAAGCTTTACTGCTTCATTTTTATATGTCTTTTTTATTGTGATGAATTGTTCATGTTTCACTGAGATTTATACTATTTTTTAATTCAGAGTTATTTGAGGGGAAAATTGTACTTTCAGATTTCGTCACCTGTTATTGTTTTGGTGTTCCTCCCTTTCCCCCAAAAGTGTTCTTTCAATCTTATAATTATATTTATTGATTTTTCAGATTTCGATTTTTCCTCATACCATAAACTCTTTTCGTTTACCCAATGATCCTTCAGTACCCATTATAATGATTGGTCCAGGAACTGGCATTGCACCTTTTATTGGTTTCCTACAACATAGGTAAGTTTTGCTTTATTTGATATTCAAACAACTACCATATTTTTGATTGATTGGGGAAAACTAATGTCTTCTCATTTTATTCCTTTTAATGAAATCGATTTTTGCTTTTGCTTTGTGTGAGATCTGTATCCCTAATTCTGATTTTTTACTTCCACTGAAGCATAATATATTTTGCTTCAGCCTTTACCTTTGCTCTGTGTGTATCTCTGCTTTCAAATGTGTTTCTTGTAACAGCATATTTAGAATTCTGGTTTTTATTCCATTCTGCTATCTATTTCTGTTTTATGGGATAGTTCATCTCATTCACATTACAGTTAAGATTACTAATTCTTTATTTCCCTCCATACTATCTTTCCCATTTATACTTTCCGCTTATTCTTCCTTACCAATGTATTGCTCCCTTTCCCCTTTCTTTCCCTTTAACTTTTCTTTTAAATTTTAACTTTAACTTTACTTTTACTTTTATCTTTGCCTTCCCTTTTATCAGTCTTTTCTTCCCTTTTCTTTCTCTTTTTCATGTAAGATAGGATAATTTTAAGTTTTTGCAAGGCAATAATGGGGTTAAGTGACTTGCCCAAGGCCCAAAGAGCTAGGAAATTAGGAAAGTGTCTGAGGGTGGATTTGAACTCAGGTCCTCCTGACTCCAGGGCCTGTGTTCTATCCAGTGCTCCACCTAGCTGCCCCAATAAGATAAATTTTTAAACCCAATTCAGACTGTATATTATTCCTTCTCTGGTCCAAATCTGTTGAGTAGATTTACTCTGTGTTCACATCCTTCCTTCTTTTCCTCAACTATAATAAGTCTTTGTGCCTCTTTTCCTGGTGTTAATTATACACTAATGCCTAGCCTTCTCCTAGTAGAGTCCTTTTTATATTTTTATTGTTTTAACCCAGTCTTTTACTTACAACTCCTTTGTCAAATTATACTTCTTTTATCTGTGTTGATAGAAATACTATTCTCAAAGGTCTATTGGTTGATTGCTTAATTAATCAATAAGCAGCATTTCCTCATAGTCAAATATCAAATTATAATCACTTTATACCTTACCCCCTTTTCTAGCACCCTTCATGGGCTCACAATCCTCATCAGCCAAATCATTTCATGAGTCGTTTATACCTCCCACCCCCCACCAACTCCCTCCTATTGCAACCAGTGTCAAGCGAAGTAAAATCTCTCATGAAATTTTCATGTCCAGTCCAAAGCACTCCTTCTGTAGTGCTCCAACCAGAGCCCTGTAACCCTCCCCAATCAAAGTATGAGGTATACTTTCCCCCTCTGTCCCTTTAGCAACCCAACCATGGTACTAAAAGCATTATTAACTATGGATTGTAGCAAAATTATTTCCAATCTCTTTATGTCCAACCCTTCTCAGGAACCTTCCCACCTTATGCCTTATTGTAATACAAGCCTCTGAGTTATCTGGAACAGTAAAGTTACTTCTGATTTAATTATGTATAGAACCTCCAAGTCCTGGGATACTCTGAATGTCTCTCTTAAGAACTTGAGCATTGATTATAAGGCATGGGAGACACTGAGAGAGAACTGCCCAGCATAGGATGCCCTCATGAGAGAAAATGCTGCTCAGAGGAAACATGAGATACATAAGTTTAGAGTAAAAACCCCAAGTGTTCACCTGGACTACCTGTGCCCGTCCTGTGATAGAGCATTCTGAGCTTGTATTATCTGATTAGCCATAGTTGGACACTAATTTGTCTCAAACATAGTGATGTCATTTTGGTCTTCTTTGCTAAACAAGGACAAGGACCAATCATACCCATATCTTCTAAGTACAATATATTCAACTATATTCAACCTTTTAACTCCTAAGAGAAATAAAAAAGAGTTAGAAGTGTTATCTTCCATTGTAGGGTTATATACAATCTAATGTTCTTGACTAATACTTGTTATTTTCCCCTTTTCATTAACCTTTTCATGCATCTCTTGAGACTTGTATTTGAAGACTGGTTTTTCTGTTTAGTTCTGCCCTTTTTTGTTTTTTGTTTTGGTTATTATTTTTGCAAAGCAATGGGGTTAAGTGAGTGTCTGAGACTAGATTTGAACTCAGGTCCTCCTGACTCCAGGGCTGGTTCTCTAGCCACTGTACCATCTAGATGCCCCCCTAGTTCTGCTCTTTTTATTAGAAAATTTTGTAAGTCCTCTATTTCATTCTTTTTCCCTGACAGAATATGTTGGGTTTTTACAGGGTAGTAAATTCTTGCTTTTGTACTCCATGGTCCTTTTTCCTCTGAAATATTATATTCCAGACCCCCCCCCCCCATCCTTTAATGTTGAAGCTGATAAGTCTGATGTAGTTCTGATTATGCTTTCTTTGTATATAAATTGCTTCTATTTTGCGGCTTGCGGTATTTTCTATTTTATTTGAAAATTTTGGAATTTGGCTTTTGGGAGTTTTGATCCTGGGGTCTTTTTCTGGAGATGTTCTTTGTATTCTTTCAACTACTAATATATGAGATCTTCTTGATCTCATATGTTAGGATTTTGTATGATAATTTTCTGAAAGATATTGTACAGGTTCTTTTTTTGATCTAAGTTTTGTTTTAAATTATCTCCCTTAGATCATTTGTTTTTCCTAAAAGATATTTTTCATTTTCTTCAATTTTTTTTTAGCCATTTGATTTTGTTTGGTGGAATCTTGGTATTTTACAGATTCATTACTTTCAATTTGTCTAATTCTAATTTTTTTCATACTTTTTTCATGGTTCTCATTTCTTTTTTCCATTTTCCTCTTCTTTTCTTTGGATTTGGATTTGTGTCCAATCTATAAACTCTTTTGAGACTTACCATGTAGATGATTTGTCACTACTTTCTTCTTCTGAGATGGCATTTTTATTATTTCTATCTAAATAGCTTTCCATGGTTAGTGCTCTTTCTGTTTTTTTTTTTCTCATTTTGATTATTGAACTCTGCTCCTAGGATATAGGGAGTATAGTCCCAAACTTTTTATGCTTGGACTGGGTTTTGATCCCTGGCTTATAGTTTGCCAAGATGATGGCTTTGCAGCCCTGGTGTAGCTTTTGCAGTGGTTTGTTCCCAACCCAGTCCTATCTATTGCCACAGTTTTCCCAGGTTCCAGACTTTTTTCTGGGGTTGGGACCCTTCCTCCTGACCTGCTATCTAGCTGCTGGCACTTGGGCTACACTGTAATTAGAAGCCGCCTCCTGACTGCCATTGTCCCACCTAGCTGGGCTTTACTTCCCTTTTCCCCCTAAAGAGAGAGAACTATATTGTCTACAGTTGAAAACTTGCTTTGATCTTTTCTTTTTTTTAGTGGGATCTGTAGCTTTAATATCTATGTAAAGACTTATTTAACAGTGTTTAGGGAAAAACTCCAAGAGCACTCTAGCTTTCATGCCACCATCTTGGCTTGGCCTTGGAAGTCTCATCTATAAATTGAACTGGAGAAGGGAATGATGAAGTAATCTAGATTGGACATGAATAATTGAACGTGACTGAAATGTTCTTTGATATGAGCTTTTTCAGAAAAATTTGTTTAAAAATCAGTTTCCCACTTAGATATTTACCCTCTTTTAGCTATTTTTATACAAAAACTTATAAATTTCACATAATCATAACTGTCCAAATTATCTTCCAAGAACCTTTATATCTCTTAGTAGTGATGAACTCTCTTCTTCATAGTTCAGAGAGATAATTTCTTTCTTGCTATTTAATTTATGTTACCCCTTATGTTTATATATTCATTTAAAGTTTATCTTGGCATGAAGTGTGAGATGTTCATCTATAAGTAATTTCTGTTAGATTGCTGTCTAATTTTCCCAGCAGTTTTTTGTGAAATAGTGACCCCTTACACCAATTGGTGAGTTTGCCAAAAACTGTTTTAAAATCTAATATTGCTAAACCTCCTTTCATATAGTTTTTTCCTCATTATTTCCTTTGGAAGTCTTGATCTTTTGCTCCTTCAGATGAATTTCATTTTTTTCCTATCTTGATGAAATTCATTATCTTTTTTAATTGGTGTAGCACTGAATTAATAAATTAATTTATTAAATTTATATTATCATTTTTACTGACATTGGCATGGCTTGTCCATGAGCATATTTCTCTTGGGGTTTTTTTTTTTTTTTTTTAGGTTTGCCTTTTTCCCTAAAGAGTAGTTTTATTGTTGCAGTCTTATAGTTCCTGGGTCTGTCTTGTACCATAGCTTATATATTTTGAACAAAATTTATTTTCCCTATTTATTTTATATTTTGCTAGATTATTTATGGGTTCAGTTTCTAGGTGACTAGGATTTTATCTAGGTAGACTATGTTCTATTTTCCATAGAACTCAGTGGTTTTATTTACTTTTTGCTGATGCTTTATTCTCTTGATTTTTTTTCATGAATCATTGTTATACCTAGCAGTTCTAATATTATGTAGTATATAATGATATAATGATTATAATAATATAATCTTATTCAGGAAAAATCTTCCAACATTTCTCCATAATATGTATGTTTGCTTTTAATTTGAATTGCTATTCATCATATTACTTATTCTTATGTTTTCTAACTTTTTAACAGAAATAGATATTATATTTTACCCCCCAAAACATTTTGGTATCTGTTGATATAATGGTGTGTTTTTAGAATTATTTTTGTTACTAAATTTTTTGCATTGAATTGATGGTTTTTCTTATTGAAAACCAGTTTATTTATGTTATCTTTTAAACATGATTTTCTGTCTTGTTTGCTAATGTTTTTGTGTTAGTTTTTTTTGAGATATTAGTCTATAAATTTTTTTTCAATTCTTTGTGGTTTAGGAATAAAAGACCATATTTTTATCAAAGAAAGAATTAGGACAATTTCAAATAGTTTGCATGATATTGTAGTTGATTATACTTTGATAGAATTAATTAACTTGTCAATACATCTTATCCTTAATCTTTTATTTTTAAGAATTATCTATAACTTGGCTAATTTCTTTTTCTGACAAAGGATTATTTAAATTTGTTTCTTCTGTTAATATCAGTATTTTACATTTGTATTTATCCATTTCATTTATTTGGTTTTTATGGGCATCTAATTGAAAATTAATTTCTAATAATTTCTATTTTCATTTGTTCTGGATTTTCTTCATTTTTATATAAATAATATTTTTCCTCTTTTTAAATAACTTTCTAAATAAAAATAATTTTTTTCAAAAAAATTTGTTTCATCTTTGATTTTCAAAATTTCTATCTGAATTTATTTAATTGTTGCTTTTCTTAGGTTTTTGTTTGGTTTATATTGTGTGGTTTTAATTTTGTACTTAACTTGATGATTTCTTCTTTCTCTCTTTTGTTGATGAAAATCTTTAGAGATATAAATTTTCCCCTGGTTTGGTTCAAATCAGTTCCTTGTTAGTTTAGGCTCAATGTTAGAATCTAATAGTTAAGGGAGGGAGTTTTACTTAACCATAGCATATTTTTCTTGAATCTGACCTGGAGGTCCAGCCAGGATAATTCCCATAACCTCAGGGCCAGCATCAAATTTGAAAAGCCCAAACACCAACCACAGGGCTTGCATCAAATTTGAAGAGCAGGAACACCTTCTGGATGGTTTTGTATATGCCCTTAGGTGATTAGAAAGCCAGCACCAAAAATTCTCCCTGCCCTTTAGGGAAAGAACTGACCAAATTGAAGAAGAGACTTTGGTAGATAGTGTTCAGATTGCAGTCCATCCTTGGAGTCAATCTTGATACAAATTTTGAGTAAATTTAGATAACTGGCCCTGACTCATTGCCCATATTTTAATATCCTAGTTTATTTTCTGATTAGGGTAGCTAGGTTGTTCAGTGGATAGAGCACTGGTCTTGGAGTCAGAAGGATGGGAGTTTGAATCCAGCCTCAAATATTTGCCACTTTACTAACTGCATGACCTTGGGCAAGTCACTTAACCTTGATTGCCTCACATCCAGGGTCATCTCCAGTCATCCTGATTCATATCTGGCCACTGGACCCAGATGGCTCTGGAGGAGAAAGGGAGGCTGATTACTTAGTACAACACCCTTTCATTCAAATCCAATTCATGTGCTTTTCATAGCATCACCTCCCTGATGTCATTATCTTTGTTTGTTTGGGGTATTTTTAGGTTTTTTGCAAGGCAAATGGGGTTAAGTGGCTTGGCCAAGGCCACACAGCTAGGCAATTATTAAGTGTCTGAGAGCTGATTTGAACCCAGGTACTCCTGACTCCAAGGCAGTTGCTTTATCCACTACACCACCTAGCTGCCCCTTTTTTTTTTTTGTTTGTTTTTTTAGGGTGTCATTATCTTTGAAAATGAAGGACAAACATTTTCTGATTATGGTTTCTAATTAAGTGAAATTACTTTTCCTTCCTGTTTTTTTTTTCTTTTCTCTTACTTTTTTAGACTAAAGAAGAGAGTTTTTGCATTTCATAGATTGAAACAATATTTTTGAGAATTATTAGTGATGTATTATATTTTCCTTTATAGTTTTAGGCACAAAATCCAAGTTGGCTTAATAGTATAAAATGTTAACACAGAAACAGTAAACTGAAATTTTGCATTCAGATATTTGCTTTTTTTAAGTTATTATGACTAGAAACTTTATTTCCTCAATGTTGCCAGATATTAAGAAGATGGGAGTATAAAATGTTATGAAAAAATTTATTTCAGTTTTCATATACTTTGCTTAAGGAACCTAGCTAATCCTTTCCATTCTGTGTTATCTATTTTTGCATTTTTTTTCAATTAGATTTACATAATGCTTTTCATTTGAAAAGTGAAAAGTTATTTAGACCCTAATGATACCTGCTCTTATGATCAGACCAGGCATAGGTGAGTGAATATTGAAGTTAGTTAAATGTTTAAACTTAAGGTAGAGCTTTAAACTTGAAATGGGGGGGGGCACAGTGGATAGAACACCAGCCCCTGGAGTCAGGCGAACCTGAGTCCAAATCCTGTCTCAGACACTGAATAATTATCCAACTTTGTGTCTTTGGACAAGTTACTTAACCCCATTGCCTTGCAAAAAAAACTAATTAAAAAAAACATGAAATGGAAAAGAAGCAATTTAAAACTAACCAGAATTGCTTTATAGTATTGCTTGATGGCAGAGAAATTTGGCCTTGACATCATTTCAAAATCAAATATATTTTCTTTTTTATTTAGAGAGAAAATCCAGGAACAGCATCCAGATGGAAACTTTGGAGCCATGTGGCTATTTTTTGGCTGCAGACATAAGGATAGAGACTACTTATTCAGGTATTTCATCATCCACTGGCTAACATCTAATGTTCTACTGTTTAAAAAACTCACTAACCTTATGTGTCTATGTTATATTTCAGAGAAGACCTAAACCATTTCCTTAAGAACGGAATTTTAACTCAGCTGACAGTCTCCTTCTCAAGAGATCTTCCTGCACATGGGGGCGATACCCCACCAAAATATGTGCAAGATAATATTCGCCTTTATTCCCAGCAGGTCACAAAAATCCTTCTCCAAGAAAAGGGTTTCATCTATGTGTGTGGGTGAGTGGATTTGACACTAGTACATTAAGTAGGAAAAAAAATTGTTAATTCAGTAAACTGATAGCTTACAATATTAATTAATATGATCATTTAATGAAAAAATACTTTCTTAAGTGCAAAAAGCAGAAGCATTACATTTATATTTGAGCACACTTTTGATACGTAGAATATGAAACTTGTCATTATGACATTGGAAAGAAAGCTAGCCTTGGAGTATTGTTAAGTGTCTGAGACCAGATTTGAACTCAGGTACTCCTGACTCCAGAGCTGGTGCTTTATCCACTGCGCCACCTAGCCGCCCCCATCTTACTGTCTTTCTTAAGCAAGTCATTTAAGCTTGAGTAGGTGCCAGGCTGCATTAGTAAAAGGTAGCTCCTAACAAAATGTCCTTGGCAAGCTGTGATAAAGATTAACTTTGATTTGTATAAACTAGTCTGGCTTAGAATATATATGTAGTCTTATATTTTTATAAGAATTATTTGTCTTCCCTTCTTCAATGCAGATTATTTATGCCTAGAATGACAAACTTGGAATTATTTTCTTGAGGAATTATATCTTTTTTAATTTTAGACTGTGTTCCTTTGGTAATAATCCTAGTAATTATCCTTAAATGCAATGACTATTTTGATTTAATTCATTGATGTTCTAGAAATAGATAAGATTTAGTCCTAACAAAAACCATTTTATATCATTGGTTGTTCATTTAAAGCATGTAACTGTCAAGTAGTTAAAAACCTGTATGGTGAGTAATATAAATTATTCCTTATCAGAGGTTAATTTTTACCTCAGCCTTCAGATAAAGACATCTAATTTAGGCATTGGATGAATGTTAATATGTAGTTTGGGCATTAAAAAAACTTAAATTTACATCATTATATGATTAGTCTATCAACCTTTCAATGAATTCAAGGATTTTATGTTTGGTCCTAGAGGTGATAAGGAACAATTGGAACTTATTGAGTAGGGGAGTGACATGGTTAAACTTGCACTTTAAGAATATCATTTTAACAGCTGGGTAGATGATAGACTGGTGTGGGAGAAAGTTTGGACATGGGAGACCAACCAGGAGATTATTACAATAGTTCTTTTCACTGGTGTGGTGGTGGCAGTATCAGAAAAGAGAAGGGAAAGTACAAAAGATATTATAAAGTTCAAATTAATAGCTTTGGCAACAACTTGAATGTAGGGGATAGATAAGAATTTAGTTCACGATGACATGTAGATTGCAAGTCAGTAATAATGTAAATACCATACTTAAAAGTTGGTTCAAATGGTTATGAAAGTCAAATGATACAATATGTTTGAAGAATTTGAATACTATATAAATATATGATCAACATTATTAAATCATGATGATTCAATATAACTTAGAGTGTTTCCTTGAGCTCTAACCACAGCAGATTAGATGGTTGCAGGTCTGTTAATTATGAACATACTGAGTATAAATGCTGCCATGATATGTTCTGTCGCAAAATGCCAATAATTCATTTTGATCATGACATAATGGTTAGATCTAAATTATGAGGCAAAAGAAAGTTTTTGTAAAGTTATCATATTAGTTGATCAGGGATAATATGTATGGTGTATCTGGTTTTTGGCAGAATATTTCACAAACCTTTTTAGTGTCTCCTGAAGATGAGATGGAAAAATGTGAACTATACCAGTGATGAACTCAAATAGAAACAGATCCCTGCCAGCCAAGTATTAACTTAGGAAACTACAAATGAACATTATCTTTGTTGTTATATATGTATTTTTGTTATACGTTTCCCAATTATATTTTTATGGTTCAGGTGTCATTTGGGGTTTCTATGGGAACACTGGCAATGAGTTTGACATCTTTCAACTATACAATAAGTGGGTTTATGACTCATTGATCAGCTGTACAGGGGTTGAACCTTAATTAGTGTTAACCTAATAGTTCTCTAGTGACATGTTTGGTGCAGATGATTCTGAGTTCTTGTCCTACTCTGAAATTCTGCTGCCTGCCTTGATTAGATTACTGCTAATTTGCTTTGATTGCTAGTAAAGTATTACATCAAACCAAAAAATGTTCTTCTTTTCCAGAGATGCAAAAGGAATGGCGAAAGATGTGAATGATGCTTTAGTGGAGATCTTAAGCAAAGAAGTTGGGGTTGAAAAATTGGAATCAATGAAAATGTTGGCTACATTACGAGAAGAAAAACGATATCTCCAAGATATTTGGTCTTAAGATGATACATTTTGCATTTTGAAAGATTCTCAGATATTTTGAACTGAAAATACTGAAATGCCTTTTCCCTACTTTTATGTTCTGTGCCAGTTATTTTAGTTTTTGTATTTCCTGGTGGTACTTTTATATGATGTACTTATTATTGTAGGAAGCCCTTATTTAAGATTTTGAGTAATTTACTGCATGCTTGCTAGTATTTCTAAGGTTTTTTTGCAGATACTATAGTTCAGTGGTGTCTAACACAAATAGAAAAAGTATCTACTAATGTATACATAAGGATTCCTATGAGCTACAATATTAACTTAATTTTAAAAATGAAATATTAACTTATGTTTTATTGAATTTTTTTATTTAGTATTTCTGAGGTACATTTTAATCTGGTTCAGGCTACACTCTGAAGGGTCACAATTTTGACATGCTGGGTTTGGTAATGGCTTCTATTTCTTACCAATTTTCCTAAATGTCAGGTGAATTTTTCTTGTTAAAATGAACCTACACATATGGGAGAAAAGTATAATACAGTACTTTCTCCCAATGTAATTTAAAAAAAAAGCCGACATTTTAAAATATACAAGTTTTGAGGGAATTCTTCAATTATCCCAAACATTTTGTAAACAAATATACTTTGCCTTGCCTCAGGATTTCTTGGAATAATATATTAAAATGAGCAGAGTAGCCACTTCAGTGATTTTAGATAAGTGTTAAATTCGTCCTAATTTTGTTTTTGTCTGTTTATGTTGTTCAATTCTTTAATAAGTTCAGGATTTCTGTATAAAGTAGCTTTCATATTTTATATTTCTAGAAATTTTTAGTGTTTTTAAGGAAATATCATTTAACTTAATATTTGCAATTTCATGTTTTATTTCAGTTGACTAACATTGCCAAAGATTTATAGTGTGTATTTTTGTTTATGTTTTTGTGCTGTTTTATCTGTGTGTATAGAATATATAATATTTATATCTATTTTATAATACACATAATTTAAATGAAAAATTATAATATATATTGTCTGTTATATACACATATGCATGTGTGTGTAAAATGCCTTAAAAATATCTCATGTAGCAATTTTTATTAAGTGATAGCCATTTTACATGCTAGTCATTTTTGCCAGAATTTTATATAGTCTGTGTGTCTACACACAAATATGTTTGTTGTATTTCTGAGAATATCCAAAATAATGTCATAATGCAATCTTATTATATTTTTTTTGTGATCTACTATATTTCTGAAGTGAAAAAAAATCAATGATTCATTTGAGTGAGAATATGGTAGAGAACTTTTATGATTAAACATGATGTTTTCCAGTCCTTTAGATTTGTCTGCTTCACTGTCAAATTTATCACATCTTATTTTCATTTATGATATCTGTTTTAAACAGATTTTTAAGACTATTAAGATGGAAAAAACTTTAATCCTTTAAAAGTCCTGATACAACTGTCAGTTTTGATAAATTCTCTTACAAAGAACTCAAACACAAATTCCTATTCTCTTATAATCAAGTTTGTTTTAAAAGCAAATTACTGCTGTATCTATTATATCTATCAAACCATTCTTCAGAGAAACTTTTTAAAGGTTTATCTAATTAGCCTCTGCCATGGTCTGTAAGACAAAGTTACAAGCCTAATTCATTTATTAGTAAAACTAGCAATTGTCAATCTAAGATTTTTCAGTAGTCAAGTTTATACCAAGGGATTAACAGAGTGCATGAATAAAAGAGAAACTAATTTTAAATATATATGTATGTATATGTATGTGTGTCTATATATATATATATAATATATATGTTCATGAGATTAAGAAATAATTATGATACTGATGCATATTCATAAAATTTATAGGAATAGAGAAGTAAATCATTTGTAATATTAAAGCCTTTAGACATTCCAAATTCCATATGACTTTAAATCAAAGCTCAACTTTCTAGTTGGCTTTGAGTATCCATGATTGATGAAGCAATTCATTGATATGCTATGGGAATATCCTGGAATGTTTTATATGTTTTCATGTGTCTAAATGAAGGATTGCTGATGTAACAAGGAAACTAACACATTGAGAAGAAGGTTTACAAAAATAAGAGATTTGGTCTCATAGGAGGGAAGTTAAACTCTCAACAACTTCTTATAATAACTAGTTTAAGTTTAATAATGCATAGCAAGCCTTAATTAAAACTCTACTCTTATTATATAGATTGAACAAAATTGTCAGTTTGCATTTCTTAGCCGTAGAGTAATTGATAAGGAATTTATTTCTCTAGTCATCCTTTTATTAAAACATGCTAATAAGTATTATTTTTCTGTTTTCTATCAAAGTTTGTATGGTGTCTGATTTAAAAAAATAGAATGGTCTCTTGTATAACCTACAAAAACAACTAGTGATTTTGCTTTAGCATGAATCAACCTTAAAAGAATAAGTCAGGGGCAGCTAGGTGGTGCAATGGATAGAGCACCACCCCTGGAGTCAGGAGTAAATCTACTATCAAGTAAAATCTTCAATTGAATGTATTAGAATTTCAGTAAAAACTCAAAATCAACTTAAGAGTAAGATTTTAATTAGTTTGTGTTGGTTAAATACTAGACATTAAAAGTATCTCATAAGTTATTCATTAAGATCTCATTTCCTGAAATTATCCTAGAATCATAGGATTGAGAGTAAAGTATCTATTATACCATTATTCATGAGAGTAATACTTATGAAATTTTGAATTAGGAAAAAAACTATTTCACCCATGAATTCTAGGTCAGAGTTCTTAACCTGGGGTCCATAAACTTGTTTTAATTTTTTAACTAAATTTCAGAAAAATTGCTTTAAGTTCCATTTATTTTATTTTCTAAATTTAAAAACATTTTGAGGCATCCTTAAGCTTCCCCAGATACTTAAGACTATGGGTCCACAAAAATAGTTAAGAACCCTAGTTTAGGCAGCTAGAAGGTTTATTAGATTGAGTTCTGGGCCAGGAGTGAAGAAGAACTGAATTTAAGTTTTTAGGAAGATTTCTAGTTTATCCCCATTAGAACAAAGAGCTAAAACTACTTTTGATTGAAGTAATGATTCTCTTTTGGAGGAAGATCTTTACTGTGCTTTTTAAAAAATTGAGCTCAAACTTTGAGTCAGTATGATGCTATGAAAAGAACATGATTTTGAGTCAAAAAATCATTGGTTTTAAAGTCCTACCTTAATCGCTTTACCACCTTGGACAAAATATTGAACCTCTCTCATCCTCAGTTTCCTCATAATTAAGATGCTATTGGAAAATTATGTCCATTTATCATTTCTTTGCCATACTACAGAAAATAAAATAATAATTTCTGTAACTTGATTTGCTCCCAACCAAAGTAATTACAGCATCAATGCAGGGAAGGAAAAGATTGGATTTTTAGGTTTTCTGTTGTCATCATTTAAGATGGGGTTATTTGAAAACAATGTGTTTTAAATATGTGTGTGTGTGTGGTTAATGTGTATTTATACATGTATTTATGTGGGGAATGTATGTATATGTGTGTATTTTATATATATATATATGCATATTTCACTCTCCCCCCATCCAGAGATGTGCTGTTTTAATTTAACTAAGGCTTATAAGAGCTCATCCTCAAATTTTCATTATGAGCATTTACACATCAGAAATCACAGTTGCTCCAAGAGTTTGATTTCTTTATTAATTGACAAGACTTAAGAACATATTAATAATGCAGATTAAATTTAAGAGTGAGTGTGAAGGGACAGCTAGGTGGCATAGTGGATAAAGCACCAGCCTTGGAGTCAGGAGTACCTGGGTTCAAATCCGGTCTCAGACACTTAATAATTACCTAGCTGTGTGGCCTTGGCCAAGCCACTTAACCCCGTTTGCCTTGCAAAAAAAAACACCACCTAAAAAAAAGGGAGTGTGCATCCTTGTTGTTTCCCTTTGGGAGAGTCTGGCAGTTAGGCCTTTGCCAGCACATCCTTGCTTCTATCATGGCTTGTACATGATGGGAGTTAAATAAGTGTGGTTTGATTTAACATGATTTAGAAAGTGTGATTGTCAGTCTAATGCATAATGTAAATTAGACCCTATAAAAATTGTTTTGTCTTAACCCTCAATAATTCCCTGTTCCTAGTCTCTAAAATATGTGGTTTTCTTTCATGAACAGCAACAACAACAAAAAACTCAGGATGGAGGAGGGAAATACTGGAAAAAGAATTTGTAAGATTTGTTAGTTCTCTTCCTTATATTTCACTTCTCTATATCTTCATTTTATCATTTTATTTTACTCAGTTAATCTGACCATTGGCTTTAATTAAATTTTCCTAAGGCTCATAAGCTTTCTGGCCAAATAGATTATACTTCAACTTTATCTTTAATCAGTTGGATGGTTATAATGCAAATACTTAGAAGGGTGCATGCCCTAATAAATCTGAGCTTTAAATTCTTAGCTTTAATTACAGCAATTCTGAGACTTTAAAGTTGTTTTGTCTTTTGATTTGTACTTTGCCAGAATTCAGTATTCGCTTTTTCATTTGCATAGCCTTGAATTAGTGCTTCCTTTGATCTTTTTTTTTTCCTGTTGCCTGGTAGGAAGAACATTTGTGGGGGGGGGGGGTTCCCTCTTTCAAGACAGAGTTCTTTGTTGAATTTCTGTGTCATTCACTCAATTTTTGAAAAACTTTTTGAGCACCTTACTATGATTGAGGTACTATGTACAGTGTAAGTGTTCGTAGTTTAAAATTGTTTTGTGATTTAAAAAAAATGGCTTCACAAAGACTCTATGAAGTGGAATGTGCAAATAATATCCCAATTTTACAGATGAGAAAACATAAGCTTAATTTGTTAAGTTTTTTGTCCAAGTTGTTGTAGGTTATGAGTGATGGAGTTTGAACTTAAGCTCAGGTGTCCTAGATCCAAGTTGACTGATCTTTCTACTTCATCATGCTACCCTCCTCTCTAGCCTTTGAAAAGACAATTCAATGTGCATTATGCATGTGAAGTCATGCAAAACATACTTCCATATTGAATAATATCAATTTCCCTTAAGGAAACTTATAGTCATAGCATTTTAAGTGTAAGGACTGAATCAGATGCACTTAATTTTATGTGCTTTCAGAAAGTTTTAACTGTTTGGAACGTTGCGTTTTCCTCTCTGTGTAGGGTGTGGGCATTAGTACTCCTCACTGAATTCTCACTTCCCTGATGAATGAATTTCAATGATTGGGGCTTATTTGGTTGATTCTGGTTGTGAGCTATAGCCACTACTTTGCTCTGTGTTTACAGAAGACATCAAATATATCGACAATGGTCTTTGGGGAGAGAGAACTAGAGAGAACTGAGAATAAAGAACCGACCTGGTAGAAAGATAGGATGGCGGGGAAAAGGAAGGTGGTAATGGATACTAAATATCCCATTTTAAGACTAACTAACCATTCTCTCAACTCTGAGGCTTGGACTAAGATAACAGCAGGCAGGGCATATTTTGAGTGGTAGGAAACTACTTTGGCCCTTGAAAAGCAAAGAAGACAAAAATCTACATAGCAAAATGGAGAGAGTTTCTGATTCCTCACTTTCTGGAATAGTGTTTGGATTTCATCAATTCTGTCTTCCTGGAAGAGTGTTAAGAATTCCTGGACTGAAGATTTATCTGAGTGCTAGAAAAGCAACAAAAGAGAAGAGCCATGAAATGGAGAAACAAGAATTTGGACTTTGTACACACTTCTATCATGACTTAATCAGATCATGCAAGTGTGATGTGTAAAAAGTTGAAGAGACATAGTTTTGGGGTAATTAATCATTTAGTTAATCATTTTATTAATAATGCTAGAATGTTAATCAAGGTCAGTGGCACTTTCAAATGCCAGATGCCTCGTGGCATTGGGCTCAAAGTTGATAGGCCCTTGAAAGAGCAGGTGTTCTGATTGAATAACAATCAATGATGGGGGCACTATATTACAATGAGGGTCTTGAGGTACATGACACTGGATACCCAAATCTTGGTCAGAGATTTGCAAATTTCCATATCAAATATCTGAAAAAAAGGAGGATCCACATTTTCCCAGACCTGTCAGAGTAAACACATTGATCAGAAATCCACCTTTTCACCTAAACTTAGAACTCCTTTTACTGTCTTTGCCCAAGATTTCCCAATTAGTTAAAGTAGAAAAGGAGAAAAAACCTCAATCCCAATACAATAATTAGTTATTAAATACAATAATACTTCAGTGAAAATTCAAGGTTATTTGGATAGTACTGATAGGCTAGAGACCTGTGAGTCTTGTTTGCTCAAAGTAGTAATCAAAGTAAAGTTTTCTCCCTCCCATTCTAGGGTAGCAAGTAATCTGATATACATGAACAGTCTTGTTATACATATTTCCATATTACTGCCTCTATAAAAGAAGAATCAGGAAAAAAAATTGATAAGGAAAAAACAAATTTAAAAAAGTGAAAATACTATACTTTGATCTGCATTTAAGATTCCATAGTTCTTTCTCTGGATATGGATGGCATTTTCTATCACAGGTTGTTTAGAATTGTATTTATCTTTTTCTGTATTTGTATCGCTGAGAACAGTTAGGTTTATCGTAGTTAATTATCTCAGTGTTGTTACAGTATACTTTGTTCTCCTGGTTTTGCTCTCTTTACTTAGCATCAGTTCAAATTAAGTCTTTCCAGATTTTTCTGAAATCTGCCTGCTTGTTTCCTATAGAGCAATAAATTTCATTACATTCATATGCCACTACATGTTGAGCAATTCCCCATTTGTTGGACATCCCCTCATTTCCAATTGTGTGACACCACAAAAAAGGGCTGCAATGAATATTCTTGCTTATGTGATTCTTTTTTTACTTTTTTTTGTGATCTGTCTTTGGAATTAGATCTAGTAGTGGATCAAAGTCTATGAACAGGCTATGGGCATGATTCCAGTGGATCTCCAGAATTGTTCGGTTCATTCACAATACCCAAGAGTGCATTAGTTTTCCAATTTTCCCACATCCCCTCCAAAATTTATCATTTTCTGACATATTTGCCTATCTGATACATATGAGGTGGATCTTAGAGTTGTTTTAATTTGCATTTCTCTAATAGTCACTTGAGCATTTTTTTATATGAGTAGTTAGCTTTTATTTCTTCATCTGAAAACTGCCTGTTCATATCCTTTGAACCATTTTTCAACTGGGGAGTGACTTTCATTTTTGGAAATTTCACTCAGTTCTCTATATTTTAGAAGTGAGGCTTTTATCAGAAATTGTAAAAATTGTTTCCCAGCTTTCTACATTCTGTCTGATCTTGGGTACATTGATTTATTTGTGCAGAGACTTTTCAGTTCAGTGAAATAAAAACTATACATTTTGCATTTCATAATACTCTCTATATCTTTTTTGGTCTTAAATTCTTCATTTCTCCATTGACTTGACATGTTTGATTCCTTGCTCTTCTAATTGGCTTATGGTATCAACCTTTGTCTCTAAATCGTGTGGTCATTTTGATATTATCTTTCTATAGATTGTGATATATATATATATATATATATATATATATATATATATATATGTGTGTGTATATATGCCTAGTTTCTGTCATACTAATTTCCAGTTTTCTCAGCAGTTTTTCTCGAATAGTGAATTCGTTTCCTAGAAACTGAAACCTTTGAATTTATCAAACAGTAGATAAGTATAGTCATTTATTACTGTTTTTTTGTGAACTTAACCTATTCCAATGATCCACCATTTTATTACTTAGCCAGTCCCCAATTGTTTGGTTAACTGCTGCTTTATAATATAGTTTTAGATTTGATTTGGCCACCTTCTTTTGTATTTTTTCCTATTAATTCCCTTGTTATTCTTGATCTTTTGTTCCTCCAGATAAATTTTATTTTTTTTTTAGCTCTATAAAATGATTTTTGGTAATTTGATTGGTATGAAATGAATAAGTAAGTTAATTTAAATTGTCATTTTTGTTGTTAGCTTTACCTACCCATGAGCAATTGATATTTTTCCAGTTGCTTAGATCTTATTTTGTGTGAAGTGTTTTGTAATTATGCTCATAGAATTTCTATGTTTGTCTTGCAGGTAGATTCCAAAATACTTTTGAGTTCCACTTTTTTGTAACATCCTCCCTTCCCTCCTCCCTCCCCATGGCAACAAGCAATCTAATACAGGTTGTAAATCTACAATCATTTTTAGCATATTTCTATTTTCTCGGTTTATTTTTTATTTTTTGCAAGGTAGGGTTAAGTGACCTGCGCAAAGTCACATAGGTAATTATTACGTGTCTGAGGCCAAATTTGGACTCTATCCATTACACCACCTACCTAACACAATAAAAACTTCCTGGGTACTCTCTCATATCTATTAGACTATGCGATCATAAGGAGAAGAGACAGGCAGGATGTGAGTGACAAAGGCAATATGAGGTGCAGCATCCTAGACTGATCACAGAGCTAAATATTCACACACAACCAAAGCAGGGGCCCCAAGTCAAAATGACTACTACTAGAATTAATGTCAAGAGATTAGAGTGTCTCTGAAAGGGAACAGTTTGTTGCTAACTTGGAGAGAAAGCTGAACCAACACACAGTTGGCAACAGTGGAGCAAAAAAGTGCCAGCTTTCAGAGATCTGTGTACAGCATTGCTTTGTCCCTCTGGGCCATAACAGTCGCCATTATCATGCCTGATTTGTTGGAAATGATAGGGGAATACAGAAACTGCTAAATGAAAAACAAAAACTCCATAGAGTTTACCAGCAGGCTAGTTCATTCATTTCCAAGATGGCAGCATTTAATTCCATCAAAAGAAAATACAAGCAAAGCTTAGAGAGATATAGGAAACTTGTCTCAGTAAGAAGGCAGATGAAATTCAATTTTCTTCAGAAAGTAACAAGCCAAAATGCATTTATGATGCTCTGAAGGCTATTTATGGAACAAAGACAGTGCATTTCAACTACTCAGTGCTGATGGAGCCACATTATGATAGGGACTTGATCCTAGAGAGGTGGGTTGAACACTTTCATAGTGTTCTTAACAGACCATCATCAGTCAATAATTTCC
Organism: Macrotis lagotis; assembly: GCF_037893015.1. Lineage (NCBI taxonomy): Eukaryota > Metazoa > Chordata > Mammalia > Peramelemorphia > Peramelidae > Macrotis > Macrotis lagotis. Next base: position 342,693,314 of record NC_133666.1, read on the forward strand.
CAGGTTATATGGCACGAAGAAGTTATCTCTCAAGACTTCAAAGATGCCTCCATTGTCCATCTCTATAAAGGTAAAGGGAATAGATTGTCCAGTGACAATCACAGGGGTATTTCTCTGGTAAGATTCTTGCCAGAGACCTCAATAGGCTGATCTTTCACCTGGAAGATGATCACCTCCCTAAGAGCCAGTGTGCTTTCAGAAAGGGTAGAGGAAGTCAATATGATGTTTGCTGCCCAACAACTCCAGGAAAAATGCCAGGGACAAAACAGACCTGTATACAACATTTGTAGATCTGACCAAGACCTTGGATACTGTTGGTTGAGAGGGTTTATGGAAAATTTATGTCAAAATCCAGTTGCCTGGAGAAGATCATCAGTATTGCACATCAATTTTGTGCAATGACATCATGTATGTCTGGGGTCTGGAGAGTGGACAAGGCTCTTGTGATTTCCCAGTCACCAATGTAGTGTAAAAAGGATAAATCCTTGCTCATACTTTTTAGCATGATATTTTCAGCCACATTATCAAATGCCTTCACTGAGGATGAACATGGTCTCAATGTCAGCTACTGCTGATGTCAAATTGTTCAACTTGATAAGGCTACGAGCCAAGACCAAAGTGGAGGGAGTGTTAGTGCATGATCTTTTTGCAGATGATTATGCAGTCTCTGATGATGAGATGCAAAAAAGTATGGATCTATTCTCTTCTGTTTGTGCTAAATTTGGGCTAAAAATTAACAGGTGCTCTGTATCATCCAACCTCACTCATATCATGATATGTGAAACCATTGATTGCAGTGAATAGATAAGTTTTGAGTACTATGGACAAGTTCACTTACCTTGGCAGTGTTCTTTCCAAGGAGGTACATGTTGACAATGAGACTGATATATGCATTGCCAGAGCTAGCTCTCTTTTTGAGAGACTCCAAAAGAAAGTGAGGGAGAAAAGAGGTATCAGACTGACTACCAATCTGAAAGTCTACAGAGCCTTTGTGCTGAACCTCATTGCTATATGCCTGTCAAACCTGGACAGTCTACCAGCACCGTGTCAGAAACTGTATTGCTTCCATTTGAATTGTCTTAGAAAGATTCTGAAGATCACCTGGCAGGAGTAGGTACCAGACACTGAGTCCTTTCTCCAGCTAAACTGCCTAGCATTCCAACATTACTAGAGAGAGTGCATCTACAATGGGCTGGAGATGTTAGAATACCAGATGTTTGCTTACCAATTTTATGGAGAATTCACACAGAATAAGTATTCACAAAGGGATCAGAAGAGGTAATACCAAGATACCCTGAAGGTCTCATTGAAGAACTTTAGAATTGATTGTACAACATGGAAGACCCTGGCACAGAACCACTCAGCATGGCATGCCTTCATCAATTAAGGTGCTGCACTCTATGAGGAAGGCAGAATTGAAGGAAAAGTGGCATAAGTAAGTTTAGAGTACCCACCCCAGGTGTTCACATGGACTATTTGTGCTCCACCTGTGGTAGAGCATTCCAGGCTCATATTAGTCTGATCAGTCACATTCAGATGTACTGTAATTTGTCTCAAACATAGTGATGTTGTTTTGATCTTTGATAACAAAGGATAAGAACTAACCAATCATTTCTATGTTCATGTTGTGGAAGAAGAATTAGAACTAAATGAAAAAAATGAGAAAGAAAGAAAAATATAAAAGAAGTTTTAAAAAGTCAATAGTATGATTTGCTCTGAATTAATGCTATAGTTTTTTCTCTGGATGTGGATGGTAGTTTCCATCACAAGTTTTTTAAAAATTATTTGTGATCACTGAACTATTGAGAGGAGTTGAGTCCATTATAGTTGATCATCCCACAATGTTGCTGTTAATGTGAACAATGTTCTCCTGGTATTGCTCACTTCACTTGGCATCAGTTCATGCAAATATTTCCAGGTTTTTCTGAAGGCTACACACTTTGATTTCTTATAGTACAATAGTATTACATTAGTAATATACCATAGTCATATACCATGATTTGTACAGCAATTCCCCAATTGATGGTGATCCCCTCAATTTCCAATACTTTGCCAATACAAAAATAGCTGCTATAAATATATGGGTCTTTTTCTCTGGGGTTATTTTATATCCTGCAACTTTCTCAAAATTGATAATTTATTCAAGTTGTTTTTTAGTTGATTCTCTAGAATTCCAAAAATATGGCACCATATTATATGGAAAGAATGACAATCTTTCCCCCTCATTGTCTATTCTAATTGCTTTAATTTCTTCTTTTATTGCTAAAGCTAACATTTCTAATCCAATATTGAAAAGTAGTAGTAATAGTGGCATCCTTCTTTCATCTCTGATCTTATTGGGAAAACATCTAATTTATCCCCATTGCATAGAATGCTTACTGAAGTAAATACTATTTATCATTCTAAGCAAAAATCCATTTATTCCTATATATACTTTAGAGTGTTTTTTATTAGGTATGGCTGCTATATTTTGACAAAAGCTTTATAAGTATCTATTGAGATAATCATATTTCTGTTAGTTTTGTTATTGATATGGTCAATTTTTTATTTTCTTAATATTGAACCAATTCTGCATTCCTAAATCCTACCTGGTCATAATGTATTATTTTAGTAATAGCTTGATGTAATCTCTTTGCTAATATTGTATTTAAAATTTTTGAATTAATATTCCTTAGAGAAATTATTCCATAATTTTTTTTCTCAGTTTTGACTCTTCCTGATTTAGGTATCAGCATCATATTGGTATCATAGGAGAAATATGACAAAATGCTTTTTGCCTATTTTTTAAAATAGTTATTATATAGGATTGGAATTAATTGTTCTTTAAATGTTTGGTAGAATTCGTTTGTGAATCCATCTAACACTGGAGATTTTTTTTTCTTAGGAAGTTCATTGATGACTTGTTCAGCTTCTTTTTCTGAAATAGGGTCATTTAAGTATTTTATTTTCTCTTCTGTTAATCTGGGCAGTTTATACTTTTGTAAATATTCATCCATTTCACTTAGTTTATCAGAATTATTGTCATTTGATGTTGAATTCACCCTTTTCCTTTTTTGATGCTAGTAATTTGGTTTTCTTTCTTTTTTAAAATCACATTAATCAAAGGTTTATTTTGTTGTTTTTTTCATAAAACAACCCTTACTTTTATTTACTAATTCAATATTTTTCTTATTTACAATTTTATTACTCTCTCCTTTGATTTCTGGGAGTTCTAATTTGATATTTATTTGGGGGATTTTTTTTATTTGTTTCTTTTTCTAGCTTTTTTTTTTTTAGTTGCATGCTTGCAGCTAGGTGGTGCAGTGGCTAGAACATTGGTCAGGAGAATGGAAGTTTGAATTCAGTCTCAGATGCTTGACACTAGCTGTGTGTGACTTTAGGAAAGTCACCTAATCCTAATTGCCTTGTATTCAGGACTATCCCCAGTTATCCTGATCCATATTCTGGTCACTGGACCCAGATTACTCTGGAGGAGAAAGTGAAGCTGGTGACTTAACACAATCCTTTTTGAGTTCTTCCAAGAGGACTTTTTGGACTTGAGAGCAATTCATAATCCCCTTTGAGGCTTCCCATATAAGTATTCTGTCAGCCCTTTCTTCTTCTGATATGGTATTTTGATCTTCCTTTTTGCCACAGTAGTTTTCTATGATTAAGGCTCTTTTTTTTTTCTCAGTTTAAAAATTGAACTCTGTTTCTGGGACATCGGACGTCTGATCCCAAGATTCTTGCTGGGGACAAGGGTCTGGTTACTGATTTTTTTGCACTGTGATCTCAGTTGTTGGCAACTTGTTCCCTGGGTTAGGATAGCCCAATCCAGTTCTGCTTGTTGCACTGGCATTTCAGGGTTCACAGAATAGGGTACTCACTGCTAGTCTGCTGAGCTGGGACACAGGGCTTTGGTTACGGTTCTGTGCAATAGCTGAGAATCTCCTGTTGGCTTCTCTGTCCCCCTGCCCCCATGCTGTGCTTCCCTTTTATCTAAGTAAGATATATCTTTCCTAAATTCTCTCCAAGATATTTTTTGGGTTCTGTTGCTTCAAAGTCTTTTTAGAGCCTTCATTTAAAGCTGTGTCAGAGGAAAACTGGGGAAAGCACAGGAAACTTTCAAGCTTCTTTCCATCATCTTGGTTCTATCCAGTAAGTTTTGGTGAATTTGACTCTAATCACATCAACCTTGTTCTCCTTCCTGAGAGGGAGTCCAAAGTACTTTGATTTGGCATTTTGATTCTGGATGACTATACATCCTTGAATTAAAGGACTCATTAGAAAGGAAAGATCATTGATTTTGAACTAGAAGGGACTCTTAAAGAACATCTAGTCTAATCCTTTCATTTTACAGATAAGGAAACACAAACCCAGAGAAGTTGAGACTCATGTTTTTATGGCAACCACAAAAGCTCTAACCTATTTCAGGGGTAAAGTGCTTCAGAGATTTAGATTCTTGCATATAACCTATATCTTGAGATTCCCAGATGGAATTCTAATTAAGGAGAAAAAAAGTAGTGAAGAGGTAAAGATCGGTTGTTTCATCATCATCATCATCGTCATCATCATCCTTATTTATAGCACCTACTTTGTGCCAGTTACTATGATAATTACTTTAAAATATCGTCTCCTTTGATCCTTATGACAACCCTGGGGTTCCTTTGTCCTTGTTCCTAACTCCAGGCCCAGAATTGATATCGTGTCATCTAGTTTGCCCATATTCAATATTTATCCAAAATTGGTCATTTTAACCCTTGAATTTAGAGCACTAGACAACATTATCTTAGAGTTATAAGAGACCTTAAAAGTCATCTACTCACCTCATTTTAAGTGAGGAAAATGAAGCTAGAGAGATTGATTTGCTGAAAGTCATACATGTAACAAGTGGCTAACAGCAGATGTGATATATAAATATATGCCTATACTAGCTGGCACTTATATATCTCTCTTTACATAAATTATCTCATTTGAATCTCACAATAGCCCTAAGATAAGTGCTAAAATTAGTCTCTTTTTATAGATGAAGAAACTGAGTCTCAGAAAGGTTAAAAGACTTGTTTGTAGTGACACAAATGTCAAAGCTAAGTCTTTCAGAGGCCAAACCATGTACTATCACATCAACTCTACTATATTGTAGATAATGTGATAATATTTTACATAAAGCATCCTTGACTTTATCTCATCCTTCAAAATTTATATTTGTAATATAGTACATAGTTCCTTTGTTTCAGTGCAATATGATCAGAGTATTAGTTACTGTGTGAGATTGTATTAAGATTTTGTTCTAAGGCATTAACCTTTATTTTAAATTTCAAACTTAAAAATAGGTTAACATCCATCAATGTGGAAGATTAAAATTAGTCCTACTCCTACGTAATCTGCTATGACAACTCAGACTTCCACATAGGTAGCACTTGGGCCTAGTGCTAAAGGCACTGGTTAGTGGAGACACTAAATTTTTCAGTGTGTCCAATTATAAACTTGTATATGCAATTATAGAAGTTGCTTGTTACTTCTACAGTAACCTCATCAATTTAGATAATTCTAATGTCTTTTACCAGTATGCTAAACCTTTCTCACTTGAACAGGAACATTAACTCAAATGCTAATGAGTTCCATGTAATTTACAGTGATGATAAATAAGTTTTTCAAGGTTTTTGTCAACGTTTTATTTAATTCTTACATTTTTCTTTTTTAAATGTACTTGGTTTTTATTTCAAGGAAATTCAAATATTTCTTTTGACATTCACTACATTACCATAACTATAGACCTTAATGGAGTTTCTCAGACTAAGTAAATTTTTATACTTAAAAGTTTTTGTTTTTATTTTTAAACAATTGGGAAAAGAGTAATTGGGAGAAATTAGCTGAAGAAAATTAAATGTCCTTTTATTAAAATTGATCATTCTGCCTTCAGTTTTTGATGGTGTGGTAGTATGTATGGAGTATGGTGATATGCTTTCAGTGAGTGTGTTTAAATATATAAATGCCCGTATACATACACAGACATGTACTATATATATATTTGTATTTGTACATACATATACTTATTGTGTATATATGCAATAAATATAAATATTTGTATATAATAAATGTAAGCACATTTATTTGGCTATTAGTATATATACTTCAGTAAGGATATATGCATATATATATTGTAGTAAATACATAAACTCTTGTATACATATAATAAATGTAAACATTTACAATCATGAATGCATATATACAAACATGTGTTTGTGTACATATGCACACATATAGGTGTGTGTATTATGTATGTGCATGTACAAATTGATATCATACATTTCCTATTCTTGTTTTCTCTCAGAGTACTCCTCTCTATCCCTCTCAAGGTAAAGGAAAACTTATGCAAACTGGATCCAGTCCAAAGGGGTAGAGATTTCCAGAATTCCCAATTGATACTTATGGAACCAGGAGTACTGACCCGATCCAAGGAACCCTGCTTAGTTTTCAGTCAGACTGCCTGTCTTTGGACATTTTAAAAAACTAAACATTGTCTCCAGAAATCTTTTAAGCTGTAATTCTGTGTTTTTATTGTGTTCGCCTTTGCTCCCTAGAGCTTAGTTTATAAACACAATAAAAGTCTTCTTGGTTTTTAACCCAGACATTAGCTCCTCTTGTCCATCATTAATGGTGTCAGCAACCATTTTTATTTTTGTCCCTGAAAGGCAGTCTAGGTAGCTAGAGAGAGAAACAGAGACAGAGACAGGCAGACAGAGAGAGAAACAAAGAATGTGGGCAAGAGGAGAGCACTGGTCCCAAAGTCAGAAAGTCTGGTCTTTGACTCTAGTTTTGTGACCATGAGCTACTCAACTTCTCTGCTAAGCATTTTTCTCATCCCCTAGCTGACAGGATTGTTGTGAGGCTCAAGTAAGATAATGTATATAAAGCATTTTGCAAACCTTAAAGTTCTATGAAGATGTCAGAACTCAATAACACAAAGAGATATGTCTGATTTGTAACCTAATATTCTTGTCACGGTGGTCCTGTAGCAAATGAAGCAAAAGGAAAGCATTTGGAAAATAAAAAATGGTATATTAGTGATAGGTACATTGTGTGTTTTATATATGCACACTTAACATACCCTACATATAGCTATAAAAATAGCAACTGGTCTTAAGACAATTTGAGTCCAATTGGAGCTATGTTTCTTTTATAACTTTTTTAAAAAATCTGTTTATGTATATTGTGAACCCTAAAACTGTGAAAAATCTTAAAAATAAGGGTTGAAAATTTGTCAAAAAAACCCATATAGATTAAACATGAAGTTTTATTCTCTGGGATTTACCATATAAATCTTAAAGTGGAGTCCATTACAAAAAAATTACCACCCTTCAACTGAGAAATAGTTGATCTTTTAGGCAAAAACAATTGAAAGAGAAAAGTATTAACCTCCTTTGTGTAATCTGACAATGAAAGTTGCATATATATATATATTCTTGCCCAAAGCTGCTCCTCAAAGACTATCATTCTTGTACATTATTGGATCTCTTAGTGTCTCTTTATTCTGTGACATGTCTCCCAACATCCTGTTCATTGTCCTCCTAAGTTTGTAATGAACATACAGGGAGATACTACCTAGGAGTTTGGGTTTCTTAATAGTTTGGCAAGTTGATTGTTATTAAGGCTGTGTACTCTCTAAAGAAACAGTCTTTTACCAGGATTATAGTTTTGAGAATCTTATACTTTGACAATACACACACACACACACACACACACACACACACACACAAAATACATTATATGTGTAAATATACAGATAAACAGAGACACACACACATAAAATTTTAACAAATAACTCTGGAGAAAAAGAAGCAGCTAAGAAGCATGGAGAATAAAGTACTGGATCTCATCTTCCAGAATTCAAATCTGACCTCAAACTCACTAGCTGTGTGATCCTGGGCAAGTCACTCAACCCTGTTTGCCTCAGTTTCCTCATCTGTAAAATGAGCAAGAGAGGAAATGGCCAATCACTCCAGTATTTTTGCCAAGTAAACCTCAAATGGGATCACACAATTGAGCAACAATAAGAGATTCTAATTCTGAAAGGGAAAGTGGAAAAAAATTATTACTGTTAAATTACTATCTTAGTTTCCATTTTTCTCTCCAAGTACCTGGTTACTTTTAATGTAAAGGGAATAATGTACATTGTGTGTTTGTGTGTGCATGTGTGTATTTGTGTTTGTGTATGTGGTGTGTGTTTAGGGAGTTTAGCCCTTTGGTTGTTGAGGGGAAGTAGAGCTCCATTCAACCATTTCAGTCTTGTTCTTCAGATGTTTGAAAGAATCTAGTCTAGGATTTGCCAAGAACTCCCAAGGTGATTTGTGAGGACCAAAGGTGGAAACTCAAAGAATTATAAAAAATAAAATGAAATTTTCTTACCAAAACTCAAATAAATTTATTCTAAAAGGCTTTAAATGACAGTCAAAGGGTAAACAAACAAATAAACAAAAACAGATTTAAATGTTGAGAGCTTCTCTAGTTAATCCAAGGGCCTGGGCTCTGGAATCACAAAAGAGCTGAAATTGCCTTGGAGCTCTAAACTAAAAGCTGAGGGCTGCAGCTGAGCTTGCAGAGTCCCTAGCAGGTGTCCTCAGGTACTCGGCAGGAGAGGCAGCTTTGGAGCTAAAGACTAACTTCTGTGGGGGGACAAACTGCAGCCTTGTTGGAAGGGGAGGAACTCCTCTACCTTACTGAGGTGAATTCCCTGGTAGAGATGTGCCACCTATCAGTCTGCCCCTTCCTGTATCTCCTCTCACTCTGGTGCTATGGTGTTCTATGGTTCTCAGGGGACACTGGGACCAGCTTATCTCAACTAGAGTCAGTTGTTCATTTTTCAAAGTAACCAATTTGTACTCTAGATTGTGCCAATCCCTAAAAACTGGGGGTTTGATTTATTATTTTCTTTATTGTTTGCACTTAAGAAAAAATATTAATAATTGAAATTTAACTTAAAAATATGTTCCACATATCTTCCCCCCCCTCAAATTTCAGGTTGCTAAACTTTTACTAAATAAACCTACTAAAAAAGGATTATAATCCTGACAGATGGGAAGAAATCTTTCTCATCTTTTGTTTTCTGCTTAAATTAATGGGGTTTTTTTTCTTGGGGTGGGGGATGGAGGGACTTCAATGTCCTTGTTAGAAGAAACACCTCTTGAGCTATGGTGAGTATGATGCCTCACAATGGGACTCAACTAAATGGTCCCAGTTGATAGTGGTCTCAGATGCCCTATATACACATAATAAATACTTTTACAATTCCTGTAAGATATAAATGATTTTGTACTTTGGGGATAAAACACACACACACACACACACACACACACACACACACACACACACAAACAAAAGAGCTCATTTTTTTTTCAGGATTCTAGGCCAACAAAGGAGTGGAACCTCAGGAAATTTAATCAAACATATAATAGAATGAGTAATTATTAGAATTGTGACATGAAGAATCTGCAAAGCCAGAGCGAACATTGCTTTTTGAGTGTCCCCAAACAGTCATTCAGTTTGAATGAAGGGTGACTGTACTTCACCTCAAAGTTGGAGGCTCTATCTACCTCCATGTGTAATTTGCCTTGTAGTGGTAGTGTGGCATCCAGATGCTGCTCTAATATATTCATGGATGAAATGCCTGCAAGCTGCCTCTGGTATTCTGTTTTCCATACAGATTGCCTTCTGTCTAAAGAAATATTTCTTAGATTCCCTAAAGGTCTCATCATTTCCTATTATCAATTTCCTTTTGTTTTTGCCACTTAAAATATCAGATTATTTTTTCTCTATCAAATATTTTACTCATTGATTACAACACTTTTTTTCCCCCCCAGGGTCCTTTGGCACTTTTGTTTGCTCTTCATGAAGCAGGGTGCAGGAAATGGCCATGGTGGACTTCAGGTCACACCCTTTGGGACAAGAACACCACCCATTCGTAATAAATACTATCTTAGTCACTTCTTGGAGGGCTACCTCTGTGGCATAGTCATTGGAAAATACCCAGAGTCAGGTGCTAAACCTGTCCCTCAAGTACCATCCTTGTCTTACCCACTATGAAAATGGATTTAAACAAGGTCTTCCAGAATGGAGGGCTCCCCTTTCTTTCCTCTCTTCTTCTTTGCAGGATGGCTACTTTCTCTAAGCCAGAACCGGGGGCTTCCAGCCTATGAACTATGGCATCAGATCCACATGTCTAGACTCACTGGAGTCTTTGCCCAGCCAGCTTTTAAGTTGCTTGCCTTTCTTTCCTTCTGGCACTTTCGGCTAGATCTTTGTTGTTCAGCCTGTCTTCAAGCAGCTTTTCCCTTCAGGAAAAGTTTCAGAGTTTTTCTACCTCCAGGGCTAGTCATGAGTTTTTCACTTTCAGGAACTCTCATCTCAATGGTACACCAGGAATTTCCCCAGCATCATTCAGTGTCTTTTTATTTTTAATGAATTAATTTTAATTATATATTTTTATGCTGATTGTATTCCTTCCATATGCCTTCTCTTTTTCCATCCTAGAGAGCTCTCCCCATATTAATTTTTTTTAAAAAAAACAACCTAAAGAAAATTTTTAAAAAGAGAGAAAACCAATGAATGAATAAAATGAATCAATACTTTGAAAAGAAGATCCACTGATTCACATCCCTTAACTTCCCATCCATGCAAAGGCTGTGGAAGGAAGTCTTCTATTATCACTCCTTTGGGTCCAAATTTGTTCTTTGTAATTTTTCAATATTTAGTTTCAATCATTAGGTTTTTTCTGATAGTTATTCTTTCCATTTACATTATTGTAGTCATTTTACATTTTCTTCTCTGCTTGCTTCACTTAGTTTTTCTATATTCATGATGTTTGAATTATTTCCCATGTAAATTTGGGAGTACAGAGAGATCAGAGAATCTGGTTTGGTTTGTACATATAGCCATACTTGTAAGGAAAACAAGATTAGGTGACCTAAGAAATCTTTGTTTAATTGTACTCTTTTTGTGTGTCATATATGCATTATCTATCTATCTATCTATCTATCTATCTATCTATCTATCTATCTATCTATCCACACACACATATGTATATAATGTATAAAAAAAAACCACATAGTAAAAAACATTTCTTGTGGCATGGTAATATTCTATCACATATATGTGCTACAGTTTGTTTAGCCACTCCGTTTTTAGTTATTTACTACCAAAAGTAGCACTATTATAATTATCTTGGTATGTGGGGAGCCTTTCTTTTTTTCAATGGCCTCTTTGTGGATAATCCTAGTAAACCGATTTTGGGGTCAGAGTATGAACATTTTAGTCCCTTTTGTTTAATTTTCCTTTGGATGTACTAATTCAAAGGAACAGTAGACTTAACAAACAGTAGACTAGTATGCCTTTCTTTCCAAAACTCGAAAAGACTCCATTAGCTAAGGCTTTTTAATTTTCAGATCATTTCATGAATGTTATCTTAATCAACTCTGGGAACTAAGGACTGTTATTACACTTCATTTTACAGCAGAAAAAAACTGAGTAAGGTTGAGTGACTTACCTATCATCTATCATCACGCAACTAAAACGTCTTTAGGGTAGGATTTGAACTCAGTTTTTCCCTTACCTGCAAATCAAGTTTTCTTTGCACTGTGCATTGTTCCACCTAGCAGCCTCTAACATTCACCATTGGCATCTCTGTCATCCTTTCCAATTTGTAAGATAAAACCTCAAAGTTATTTTGCTTTGCATTTCTCTTATTACTGATTTGGAATATTCTTTACTACAATACTTAATATTTTGCAATTCTTTTGAAAACTACAATTCATATCTTTTGATCACTAATCTCTTAAAGGCATTGTGAATACATATAAATATTTGTTGTTGTTTAATCATTTTTCATTTGTGTCCAATTGTATTCTTGGCCTTATTTGGAGTTTTCTTGGCAAAGATCTGGTAGTGGGTTGCCATTTCCTTTTATAGATCAAGAAACTGAAGCTAAATGAGTTAAGAGATTTGCCCAGAGTTGCACAGTTTGTTTTATGGGCATCGGATTGGAACTCAGGACTCCAAGCCCAGCATTCTATTCACTGTGCCACTTAGTTGCCCACATATAAATATACACATGTGTATATACCTATATATCCACATTACTTATATGTGGATATCAAACTCTTAGTTAAGAAATCTAATGCAGATTGTTCTTTTTAAATTTGACATCTTCACTTTGTATCCTAGATGCATTAATTTTGTGCAGAAGCTTTTTGATTTCATGTAATCAAGATTATCTATTTTGTCTTATGTAAATATCTCTATCCTTTGTTTAGGAATGCATATCCTACCACAACTGAAAAAGGTATATGACCTCATTCTCTTCTAATTCTTTTATGATGTTCAATAAACAGATCATGTATTCATTTTAATTTTATTATTAAATATGGTATATATTATTGTTCCAAGCCTAATTTTTGCAATCAGCTTTCCCATTTTTCTAAGTTTATATAAAATAATGAGTTCTTTCTTAAACAATTTATGTTGTCAGATTTATCAAACACTGTTATTGAGTTTCATTATTTTTTATCTTACTTTGTCTAGTTTATTCCATTGATCTACTTCTCTGTTTTTGTAAAATAAATTCCAAATAATTTTGATAACTGTTGTGTGTAATAATATAGTTTGAGGCCTGGAAGTATTATTCCCCCATTAATTTATTTCCCTTCATAATCTAGATCTTTGCTAATTCAATTGAATTTATTATTTTATCTGGTTCTATAGATAATTCCTGTGATAGTTTATCTGGAACAGAATTATTAAAACTATAAATTAACTTTGATAATATTGACATTTTCATTATTTTGGCATGGCCTTGCCATGAGAACTAAATCTTCCTCAAACTTTTAAAATTGTTCTTTATTTTTTTAAAGAACACTATGTAATTGAATCTATACAAGTATTTTTGGTGCTTTAGTACATGGTCCCATGTATTTTATGAATTTTGAAACTATTTGGAATGGACTTTCCCTTTTTAGTATTGCCTCTTAACTTCTGTTATTTTATATAGTAGTGGTGTCAAACTAAAATAGAAACCAGACTACTAATCTGTACATAAGGATCTCTACAAACAGCATCTTGACTTAATTTTAAAATGTGATATTATCTATCTTATTATATTTTATTGATTTTGTTAAATGTTTTCTAATGACATTTTAACCTGGTTCCACTGCACTCAGGAGTATGGTAGGTCATACATGGCAAATGATTGGCATGTTTAATACCTATTATAAATAGATATTGTTGATTTTTGTAAGTTTATTTTGTAGCTTGCAAATTTTCTGAAATTATTGTCTCAGTTACTATCTTTGATGATTTCCTAGGATTCTCTAGGTAACTACCATGTCTTTAGCAAATATGAATCATTCCTTTCTCGAATTTTAATTTTAATTTCACATAGTGTCCCTCTCTGTTCCATCACATTTGTCTGCTTTCCTTCTTTGATTTTGACCTCAGTATTAGCTTTATAAACATGAATGTTATATTGATACCAAGAAGCTCAATTCCATTGTATAATTTTTGCTATGTCTGTCATTATCATTATTAATGTTATCATTATCGATGTTTTTATCTGGTTTTACCCCTTTTTTAATCTGGTTTACTCTTAGCAGACAGGCTAAACTAGGTTTAGGGTAAATGACAGACCATATCTGGGAGTTAGGGGTATGTCTACTTCAAGCATAACCTGGTAGAATGGGCAGAGTTGTCTAGAACTTGCTCAGATATCAAAGATGCCAAGATCATCTACTGCTATCACTAATCCTTTGTCTTTCCACTAGACTTGGATGATTCTGGAAGAGAGAGAGTAAGACTGAACTTTGTATAACTCTGCATCATTTAAATCCTGTTCATACACAAATCAAGATGACATTCCATGATTCCATATAGGGGCTATTTTGCTTTTATGAATTTGTAGTACCAGTGCTTGGAACATATAGTAAATACTTAATAAAAGTTCATTCATTCTTTCATCTATTCTTATTTTTAATGAGTGATTAGAGATCAAGTATATATAAATATATGTGTATATAAGTGTGTATATCTTCCTTCACAAACATACATCTGTGTATATGTATATATTCTTATGTATGTACATATAAATTTCACCAGGTATAAAATAAAATTAGGGGCAGTTAGGTGGCACAGTGGATAGAGCACCATCCCTGGACTCAGGAGGACCTGAGTTCAAATTCGACCTCAGACACTTAACAATTGCCTAGTTATGTGACCTTGGCCAAGTCACAACCCTATTGCCTTAAATAAAAAAAAAACTTTTAAAAATTAAAAACCCCCCATAAAATTATACTAGCATTTTTCAGTATGACAATTTGTACAACCTAAACCAGATATTCTATATTGAGATTACATTTTGGCATATGGACATGGTAAAATTTCATTTAATAAACCTATTTATTATATGAAAAATCTTCATAGCTCATTGAAAACAAAAGATACTTTAATGAATTGTCCAAATTCTGAATTATATAGATTTTAAAATACCTGTACAATAAATACAATGCCTTAATTAGAATTATTTTCCAAGTCAATGTTTAATGAGTATAATTGGATTTAAAATTAAAAAATAGTTTTTGATTCGCTATAAAAGATTTTTTAAAAAAAAGAACTCTTGTGTACTAATTTGGCTTTTTTTTTTTTTTTTGCTTCACTTATATTGTTCAGTCATGTCTTACTCTTTGTGACTCCATAGGGGGGTTTTCTTAGCAAATATGCTGATGTGGTTTGTCATTTCTTTCTCTAGTGGTTTAAGGCAAATAGTGGTTGTGACTTGCCCAGGTTCACATAGCTAATTGAGTGTCTGAGGCTATATTTGAATTCAATTCTTCCTACTCCATACCCCCACCTCCTCCCCTACTCTATCCCAGAGACATCTAGTTACCTAGGTACATTATTTACCTGGAGACTACCCCACCGATTTCAAACAAACCAACAATAAAACCTCTTTCTATAATAGAAAGTGGGGATTTGCTTGAAAAAAGGAAGAGGAAAAATATCAAGTGGGAAGGAAAGGAAGGTTACTTGTTTAATTTTCCAACCCTCCTTAGCCTAAAGTTCTTTAAAAACTTTTTCAAGAAGATTACTTTTTTCTTAAGATGTTTTTAGCAGACACTTAATGAATGTTCCTTCCACTCTCTTGAATTCAGCTAATGCCCTTTCCCAGCTGGGGACTCTCATTTTAATGAGACAATATTGTATTTCTAAGCAGGAGGCCTCACTTTGAAAGGGAGTTTGACTAAAAGTTTCAATCCCCTCTGGAAGCTAGATTCTCAGTGCTACCTTCAAGCAAGTCTTATTGATTCAAAAATTGTTGGGTCAGAACAAATCAAAACAGGGGGAAAAATGGTTTTGTAATCTTATCAGTTTTTAGAAAACTCATATATTAAAAGTGAGTTTTGCCCCTATCTTTATAACTTTCAGAAATGATCATAGCATTCAAATTATGAGTTCTCTCACAGCCATTATCTCAATTTTCTCATGATGCATCTCTATAACTTTATACATAGCAGGCCTTTTGTTATTTTGAATTAGCAATGTATTTCTGGTCCTCCAAACCTGTAACTTCCCTTTTTCATAGACCCTAAAAGTAAGTAGAAATGTACATGCTAGAACCAGTCAACTCAGAAGAAACACATTAATTTTTTTGTTTCTTTTTTTTTGAGAGGCAATGGGGTTAAGTGACTTGCCCAAGGCCACACAGCTAGGTAATTATTAAGGGTCTGAGGTTGGATTTGAACTCATGTTCTCCTGACTCCAGGGCTGGTGCTCTATCTGCTGCTCTACCTAGCTGCCCCTTGTTAAATTTTTATTATGAGTATTTACAATTCAGAAATCAATACTGCAAATTAGAGATAGATGTTTTGTTATAATGACTTGAGGCTTAAGAAAATGAGCGGAAAATTTTAATAATGATTAAAGTTAAGAGAAGGTGAAAGTATGTTTTCCTCTTCCAGTCAGTTGTTAAACATTTATCAGCATGAACATAATGTAGACTTGACAAGTATATTTAACTAGTCATGGATGAGACTTACACTCACAAATCAAATGAAGTTTAGGAATTTTCTAGATCAATTTCATGTTTTCAAACTTGAATTACAGTATATTCCTTTATATGATACTCAACTTTTCAGATTTAAGAATGTTTTTGAACTAGTGATATATATATATATATATACATATATATATATATATATATATAGACACATATATTTAAACATATTTATATCATTTATGTGAGGAATCACTAGACCTCTCTCTGACTTTTAGTGATCTTGTGACCCTGAATACATACTGGTAGTGACCTAGGTAACTCTCAAGGCTATAAGCTATAGAGTAGATATTTTTTTGTCTAGATATGGGCTGTTTCCTCATTGGAAGCTTCTTATATTCATAAAGTCATAGGTTCATAGTCCCAGTACCCATGTGTGATTTCTTTGGTAAAAGTACTTCCAATGAGTACTCAGGGTCATAAAGTTAATATATGTTAGAGGTAAAATTAAAACCCAGTGCTTCTTGACTTTGAGATTGATTCTCTGTATACCATGAATCACTACCTTTGTGATCCCTCACTCACTAAAATTTATCAATATATACATTTTTAAGATCTAGGTAGCCTTGATAATTTTTTTTATTACTTTTCCCCTTTAAAACATTAATGGCTTGAGACTGTCTTTGACTCGGGAAGTTCTGAGTTCAATTTTTGCCTTAGACACTAACTGTATTACACCGAGCAAGTCACTAAGCCTTTCTCAGACTCAATTTCTTCAATAGAATGGGTTTAATAATAGCATCTACCTGGTAATAAAAATAAACTATCAAACATTCATATAATATCTACCATATACTAGATCCTAGGCCAAGAGCTTTACAAATATTATCTATTATCAGTCCCATTTTACACAGGAGAAAACTGAGGAAAACATTAAATGACTTAACCAAAGTCACAAATCCAATAAATGACTAAAGCTAGATTTGAATTCAGATCTTCCAACTTTGGGGCCAGTATTCTATTCACAGGGTTTTGGGGTTAGGATAAAATGAGAGAGGATGTAAAACCCTTTGCAAACTTCAAGAACTAAAAAAAGTTCTAATTACTATTATTTTTAACAAATAGACCTACCATAAATATTTTAGTTCACATGGATGCTTTTATTCTTTGATCTTATAGAGGCAAGCCTAAGAATGGTTTAATGAGTCAAAGGTTATACATAGTTAAATGAATTTTTTTCCAAGTTTAAGTCCTAATTGCTTTCCAGAATGACTGGACCAATTTACAACTCTAAAAGGTCATATATAGTCTTAGAGCAATTATAATAAATGTCATTTTTTAAAAATCATGTTTTCTAATCTATAGGTATGATGTAGACTATCAGAGTTCTTTCAATTTGCATTTCTCTAATTACTAGTGATTTTTAGTATTTTTATATGGCTATTGTTAGTTTGAATTTCTTCCTTTGAAAATTACCTATTCATATGGATAGTTGCTCTTA
Organism: Macrotis lagotis; assembly: GCF_037893015.1. Taxonomy (NCBI): domain Eukaryota; kingdom Metazoa; phylum Chordata; class Mammalia; order Peramelemorphia; family Peramelidae; genus Macrotis; species Macrotis lagotis. Next base: position 342,710,830 of record NC_133666.1, read on the forward strand.
TTCTTTTATGTTTGTACCAATGTCTTGGCATTGCATATTCAATCCCCTTCCCCTAAACCTAAGAACCTATGCCTAATAATATCTTCCCTATAGCAGTACCCAGAAGGGGCCCCTTGAGGGAGATCCTACTATCTCATCCAGGTAACTGGGACATCCTTAATATTTAGGAAGTTTTTCTTTATATCAAACCTAAATCGACAACTTTGTGACCCATTCCTGACTAGTTCTTCCATCTGAGCAAGCAGGAAATTCCATCTCTCCACCACATACTACTCCATCAAATACTTGAATACAGCTCCACTGGACATATGTCCTTTCTGTCTACTATTCTCCAGGTTAAACTTACCCAATTCTTTTCAACCAGTTCTAGTATTATATGGTTTCCATCCTTTCACCATATTTAATAGTTTATACTTTCGCTTATCAATATATACTTCCTTTTTTGTATATGGACTGGATCATAATATTCCAGATGAAATCAGATCAGGTCATGATATAGTAAAATTGTAACTTCCCTCCTTTTGTATACTATGACTTACTGAATACTATCTTGGAAAAACATTATGATTTATGGATTCCATGTCAGCATTCATTCCCATTAATCTGTCAGTTCATTGCTCTCCACCTGACCTCTCTTTAACTCTTGCCTGGCCATACCTCCACAGGTTGCTTTTCTATACCATATATTATACTTAGATAATTGACTTTTTAAAGCCCAGTGCAGGACTTTATATTTATCTCCATTACAATTTGCTTTATTTGATTTAGGCCATTGTTCTGGTCCAAGGTATCTTCAGATTCTCTGTGAGATCTATTTCTTTTCAGCTAGTGTGATAGCTTTGAGGTCTGCAAATATGTCAAGCCAGATTTTTGTTGGTTGCATATGTTTACTTAAAAAAATTGTTGAAATAAATAGGATAAAGAACAATTTCCTAGAGGATTCAACTAGAGACTTCTCATCAACCCAATGGGACAAGTTACCATCAACTCATCAATGACTTTTTTATGAGCCCCATAATGCAACCATTTTGGTAGCTAATTTTACTATCCTTTGTCCCATATTTTTCCATCTTGCCAAAAAATGTAACATAAAGCACTTTGCTAAATACTTTGCTGAAATCTAGGTTATTACTAATACATTCCCCTGAGGTAAATCTACGTTCCCAATTTAAAAATGAAAGATGTTCATTGTTAGATGATCTGTTCTTGGTGAAGATACGGCTGCTTGGTGGAATGTCTTTAGGTGCCTCTGAAATATTTATTAGCAACTGCAAAGTATTGACCCAAGTGAATAATATGGTTGGCCGGTACAAGGGGGAATCTCAAGAATATATCTGAGCTAAGGGGTCCTAGGTACCTTCTTTTATGCTACTTGTTCACAAGTAATGTCTCACAGAATGTTTAGATGGTCTCCTTAATCTCCCACACTCCTTTCAACAGCTTTCTTTTAGGCATTATCCTCTTCCATTAGAATGTAAGCTCCTTGTAGGCAGAGACTATCTTTCTTTCTACTTGTATTTGTATTCCCAGAACTTGGAAAAGTGCCTGCACATAAGGGTTTATTTTTTGTTTGACTGAAAGTCAATGTTTGCAGAAAGCAGGCTTTGGGAGAGAAATGACACTGAATATCCTTTGCAGGAAGTTAAGAAAGGGGTGGTCTTCTTCCTTGCCTCTGTCTCTACCACTGAAAGGTGAGCCCATCATTGGAACAGCTATTATTTTGACTATACATAGTTATTTTAGGATGTTGAGCATTTAAATCAAGAAATGACTCTATCATAAATTAAGCACTTTTCCCCTCAAGAGTCTACAAAGTAGCATAAGGCTACTTTGTTTTTTCCTTCAGATCAGAAGAAGCAAAGTAAAAAAAAATCAATAATAATAACTTTTTCCCTCAACAAGTGACTTCAATAAAGGCATGTCTCCAATTAAGAACTACTTACTACATCTGTTTCTTATGGAATCCCAGCAAAACAACTTAATTCATCCTTTGAGGTCAAGAAACAGACCCAAGTTTAGTGAAAATGCCTAAATTTCTTCCTTTTAAGCTGTATGTGCCTGTTAAAATTTGTTTCAGTCCTGGGTCTTTGGCTCATAAGGTATAAAAGAAACACTTTTCATTTGTGTAAATCTTGAAAGAAGTCAATTTGGAATGTGTTGAGGGAATGAGAGCAGTCATTCTTTCAGACCCATTTATAGATCATTTCTCTTTCTTCTTTACAGATGTATGTTATAGCTTTGTTTTCTTTGCATTTTCCTCTGGAGAAGCTAATGAGCTTTTTATTTTCCTTTTCAGTTACAATTTCAAAAGACCTCTTTCTTCCTTAAAAAACATAAAGTCAGACTTAACTATGAAAGTGGATGAGAATTATTGTAGGTGAACTGTCAAACAGAAAATATTTTATGATTATACTATCCTATAGTGAGTGAAATTGCATCCGTGAAATGATTCTTAGAGCAACATCTAGCTTTAGCTGGGAATGTGAACCATTACAAAAATAAATAAAAACTAGATTGATTTTTTTCTTTGATGAGTAAATAGATTTTAATCTCACATGTTGTAAATATTCACTGCAAATTATTCTGGTTTGTGGAATCTGATTGGGGCATTGAAGGGGCTGTCCTTTAAAATGAAAAGTCAATTAGCCATCATATGGTTCTTACACCATCATCTATTTAATAAATTTTCTCATAATTGAACCCTGAAGAATAAAGCTGTGTGAAACTTTCACACCTACAATAAAGCTAGCAGGGTCTGTCTTGTCTTCATTTCCAGTGCTAAAAAGATGAATGTTTTTTCTAAGGGAAGAGAGACAAGAAACTTAGGGGAACTTGAGGTACTCTTGTGTTTTCAGACTGCTCAGAAATGTTCAACAGAGTTTTAAATCCTTTTTAAAGAAGAAAAAAGAAAGTGAACTCATGACTCTCCTATTCTAGATAAGATATCACTTCTCAGAAACATTTTAGTACGTTACAGAAATTCCCTTTAACCTGTGTCATATCTAATTTGTTTATTTCATTTGTCTATCATGAATTCAAAAAAGTTTTTTAGCTTCCTTTTTGTTTTTTCTTTAATTGTGGGGTATTCAGCTTGTTTTATTTGTTTCATTTTTTTAGTTAGAGTATAGGAATAATCTTGTAATCAGTGATTGTATCAGTTATGATTTAATACTACCAAGTTACAATGCATATTTTTCTTACCTCTTCCAACTTCAAAGTTTATACCACCTAATTTACTAGGTGCATCATGGGTAGTCTTTATATTATATTTTTCAAGCCTTTAGTCTCCATTAATACTTCAGTCTTTATGGCAAACAAGTTTTTTCCATTGGTAAGGCCCATGGTGGAACAAAATTCTGTTATCTTCTTGATAAAGTTACCTAAATGGCTCCAAATTTGTTAATGCCAGATTGCTTGGTGTAATTGAATGCTGCTATGTAAAGACCTGGCATTCCTCTAGGGTTTACTGTAAGTACTTCTGCACCACAGCTACTAAAGATAGCTATCAACCAGACCTTATCAGAAATTTGCAGGTTGGCACAGGTAAGTCAATGTTTTAAAGGAAAAAAAAAAAAGAAATTCAGCCATTGGAAACAAATGAATTTGTGTTTTTCCTTAATGTTGATAAAGCAATGCAAGAAATGCTGAAAATGAAATGAAGGTAATAGTTTATCTTGAGAGCTCCTGCCTTTCTTCTTTATACTATCACTCAGATTTTTAGGAAAACAAAAACCTTCTAGTTCATTGTCCTGTCACCTCAACTCTTATTGCTGTAATCTTTGCTGAACATATTCTTCCCAGTATTTCCTAATGGTCTCTTTTCTCCCTGTGATAATATATTCAAGACTTGAACTAGAAGGAAAAGGGGAAATGAGTGGGTTCATTTGGAGGAAATAGGTCCTGAGGAAAAAACTATGGAAACAAAGCAAGGACTGAGAAGTCACTACTCCTTAGAAGGACAATTTCCTCATATGAGAATCTTGAGGTGGTTGGAGAAAATAATCTGAATGGTCTAAGATTGCAGATTCTATGACAGGTTATAAATTGCTTTCTCAAAAAATATATGAGATTTATAAGATAAATTACTATCATTTTGAGTACATTTTCACAAAGATAAATACTATTTGGATTTCTAATCACATGCATCCCAGAAACTAAGTTCTTAAACACAAATAATTATTAGTAAACTAATTAACTAGTGAATACTTGTTATAGTCATAATTTAGGAAAGACCTCCTTCTCTATATCTTCCCTATCACTGTGATGCAGTAAAAATATAAGCCAAGGGGAGAGAAAAGATAGATCTTAGGAAATCTAAGTCAGTATTATCCATATCTATGAAACTAAATAATTGATATGGATAAAGCAAAAACTATGGTAATAAAATAAAGTGACTAGCTAACATGGTCTAGTGCAGAAGACTAGATTTCCCCTTCAAACTGGGTGACTATATCCTTAACTTGGTAAACCTCTCTAAGCCTCATTTTCCATATCTCTCAAAAGAGGAAAATAATACTTCTTTCCATTCCTGATTTACAGAATTATTATTTTCTTTTGAGGCTGGAGGGTTTTATAAAAGTGAAAGAACTTCAAAGTAATGGTTGTGCCTTGTGGGGAGGAGAGAGAGAGAGAGAGAGAGAGAGAGAGAGAGAGAGAGAGAGAGAGAGAGAGAGAGAGAGAGAGACAGAGACAGAGACAGAGAGAGAGACAGAGAGACAGAGAGAGAGAGAGAGAGAGAGAGAGAGAGAGAGAGAGAGAGAGAGAGGTTTGTGTTTAAATTCTGTACAGATATTGAGACATTGACAGTGTCACTCTGGGCAAGTCACTTAAGCTGTAGCTCTTCTCTGCTTGGTAAAGCAGGAACAGATCTGCATTAAGAAAGGGAATTTAATCAATATGAATTTCCTATAGTATAGATTCCATTCTCCCTAAGAAAACAAGGAAGCAAACAAATATACACATTTTAGTCAAGTAAAAATATGACCTTAACATATTTATAGATCTACAGATATAATCCATTTGATATAATATTAACATTTGAAGTCTTCAAAAATATTTCATGGTATCATAGAGCTAGAAGGGACCTCAGGGATTATTTGACCCAATTTCTTTTATTCCACAGGTGAGGGTATAAGTGACATTCCAAAATCACCTAATTAATATGAAGATGATGAGTCTTTTGTTCTCGAATAGATGACATCAGGGAGGTGATGCCATGACAAGCACAAGAATTGGATTTGAGTGAGGCAGTATTGTACCAAGTCCCCAACCTCACTTTCTCCTCTAGAACCATCTGGGTCCAGTGACCAGACATGAATCAGGATGACTGGAGATGGTCCTGGATGTGAGGCAATCAGGGTTAAGTGACTTATGACTTGCCTAAGGTCACATAGCTAGTCAGTGTTCTCTTGACTTCTGGACTAGGGCTCTATCCACTAAGCCACCTAGATGCCCACCTAATTAATAAATACAAAGCTAAAGAGCAGAATCTAGGAGTTTTCTGTCAGTTTGATTTTGAAATTGCCCTTAAACATTCTGCCTTCATTTTAAAATGACTGGAGGAGTTGAAAGTTAAGATTTACAGAATGGGAGACCTTTCAAGTTATGGCTAGTTTGATGCTTAGACAGCCTGAACAGTTTAAAATTTTGTTCTTTAGTCTGAGCTGAAGAGAGGTTAAATGTTTTTTAGCATCAATGCAGAGTCAATTTACATATGCTCTTAAGATGGTGAAGCAAATCTTCAGAGAAGATCAATATTAAATAGACTGGGGTTCATTTTAAAAAATAAAGATAAGAAGCTGGCTTTTGATATTTTCCAAGAGGGAAAACAAAATATTTTCTACTCCTTTATTGGGTAGCAATCCATGACTGAGTCCTATTCTCTCATTTCCCTTGAATAGTTTCATTTTTTTTAGCAGAGTACTTTATTGAAATCATCATCATTCTTGTTACTAATAGTGGTTAGAAAGTAAACTGCATCTGAATTAAAACCCAAAGGGCTTTTTAATAGTTATATTGGAGGCAAAAGAAATATAAAAGAAAGGCTTGGAATAGGAAAAATACTGTTTAGAGTAGGAAGAAAAATGAAAAGGGATAATGGGGAAAAGGTAGAAACCTCAGTTCTTAATTTGCTTCTGTTTTTTCAGCCAAGAAACTAGAGTATGCATGAATTTTAGATAAAGTTATTCTTTTTTTCATTAAATGTATGAAGAGGTTAGCACATCATTGACCTGGAAAGGGCAGAGGGACAATGTTTTCTGAGAAGATGAAACCCAAGAAAAGTGATATGTCAAATAAATACCTAATTGCCTTCAATGAGTTTGGCCTGAAGGCTGGATGGGCTTTGGTCCAGGGAGTAGGGAGCTAAAGGATCAGCATGTGTGATGGTGGAATCATCTTCAATGATCTTTGAAAAATCCTGACCAGTCAAACTTCTGAGGGGGTACATTCTAGAGCTGGATATGATAATAATGAAATTAATTTGAAAGAACAGAAATGAGGTTTAGACCAAAATCTTAGACAACATATATTAGACAACAAAATGAATTTGTAACCTGAATTTAAAAGGTCACATTGTAAACAAAGCAAAACATTAGAAAAGTATGATATCAGCATTCCATTTACCCCTTATAACTTCTTCCAGGTTTTCCTTCAGTCTCTGTTTTCACTTCCACTTCTCAGAGTCCTTATTTTTTTCTATTAGTTCTCAGTTCAGATCTTCTCAACACCATTTTCCAGCATACTTTCCATGATCCACCCCTCCCTAGGAGCTGAACTTCTGGACTTCCATTTATCTGTGTACATATCTTGTTAGGTGAAAAAGTTGATAGGGTACCAGGTCTGGCATTAGAAAGAGCTGAGTTGAAATCTAACATCAAATACTTACCTGATGTGTGAAACTGTGCAAGTCACTTATCCTCTATCTGCCTCAGTTTCCTCATTTGTTAAATGAGAATAATAACAACACCTCCTCAAAGGATCATTGTGAGTATTTAATGAGATAACATTTGCAAAGTTAATAGCCTGCTAAACATTAGACTTTTTTTTTTTGGCCTTTTACTTTTCTTTTATTTTATTTTTATCTTGGTTACATGTATAAACAAATTAGAACATGCAGTTCTAAAACCTCGAGTTCCAAATTCCCTCCTTTCCTTTTACCCATTCCCTCTTACTGAGGAAGCAAATTCCTTGATATAGGTTAAAACTTTACCCAGTAGACTTTTTAATTTGTTTTTTATACAGTAGACCCTTTTTTTAGGGTTTTTTTTTTTCGGAAGGCAAACGGGGTTAAGTGGCTTGCCCAAGCCTACACAGTTAGGTAATTCTTGTCTGAGGCTGCATTTGAACCCAGGTACTCCTGACTCCAGGGCCAGTGCTTTATCCACTACGCCACCTAGCTGCCCTACTGTAGACTCTTAATAAATGTTTTATTTCCTTCTCCCTCTGCTCAACTGTAAAGGGATGATAAATTGCAAAACCCCTATAGCTCAAGAATTATTTTATTATCATTTATTTATTTAAGGTGATGGAGTTAAGTGACTTACCCAAGGTCGCATAACATTCCTCTGATCTCACCACTATAGTTTCTTTCCTCATCTTCTCTGTTTCTCTGTAAGATATAAACTATTTTTCTCAGCTTTCCATTACTAATGTAGAAATGAAAACTAATCCCTTATCACAACACTTAATATTTGCTAAATTGAATTAAATACTACTAGTATTCTTTCAGAGAACTTCTCACATTGTAGATACTTAATAAATATTTGATAAATTGATTTGAATAGTAGAAGGAAAGTCTTATAAGTCACAATTATAATAATAGCTAAGAAGAAAATCAGCTAGTGGACCTATAGTATAATCTGAGCAACATACTAAACCTGTTCTCAATGAAAATTAGGTTAACTTTTTCTTTTAAGGTATTAAAACAATGTTGAAAACTTGATTGACTAAGGAAACTGAGAAATAAGGCTATTAACAGAATTTTCTGGATATCTAAGTACAAAACGGTCATGAAGAGCTATTGGCATTATTATTTTCTTCTCTTTTAACCATATTCCTCACACAAGAAACTTCATCTTCCAATTTTCAGTACCTTCTGCATGGAATGTTCTCCCTCCTCATCTCTATCTCCTGCTTTCCTTGACTTCCTGAAACCCTTATCTAAAAAATTCTACTTTCTATGAAAAATCTTCCCTGATCCTTTAATCCCAGTCCTTCCCCCCCTCTATTTATTTTATCCATTTTATCCTGTATATATTTTGTATGCATGTCATCTCCTTGATAGACTGTGATCTTCTGGGGACCTTGTATTATTTTTATCTTTCTTTCTATGGACAGTGCTTAATACAGTATCTGACACATAGTAGGATCTTACTAAATGCTTTCTGACTTACTGAATGTTCTTACATTGTTTCAGACTTAGATTGGCATAATATACAAATGAAAGGAATTGGAATGAGCTGAACTAGTCAAAAAGAGACAATAGCCTTTCCCCCTAGGTTTAGCTTGTAATTATAATTTCTCTTTACCTATTCATTTACATAGGGGAATTGAAAAAATTGAGGATTAAAAATCAAGCAAACAAAACTGTGGAACTTCAAAAACCCAGAGTAGTTTATTAATTATTAGGGAAATAACTATTGCTCATTTTATAGCCTAAACTTCAGATAATGAACTTGACAAGTATGTGAAATATTCTCATAAACTCTAGTGAGATCTCTGGTCTCCCAACCAAAGCCTTGGACTAAGAAGAATAGTAGTCCAAAGAAAGGACTAACCCCAAGGGCATTAGCTATTTGGCCCTCCTTTGTGTTATAAGGAATTTGGTGGTGAGGGGCTAAGTAAAGAGAAACTCCTGCCAGGTAAGGGTTTATTCAACTAAATCAATACATCTTCCCTAACCTTTGGTATGCAGATGTAACCATATTGCCTTGCTTCTTGCATTCTGATTTCTAGGTTGGAGTTTTCTTGGGTTTCATTTCTAGCTTGGGGAACTTCTCTCTATTCTCTATTCAACACAATGTATAGTTTACATTAGTAATGATATTTTGATTAATTCATTATAAGAACATAGAAATTCAAACTAGAGGGAACCTTAAAGATTATCTACCCTACTTCTCTTAACATATACATGAAGAAGCTGAGGACCAGCCCAAGGTCGTGAAACAAGTAAATTGTAGAATCAAGATGATGATGAATTTCCAGGCAAACAACTTTCCATTAGGAGAAAAAAATGCTTGTGTAATGAAGTCAGTTATGTAAAAATATTCATATATACACAAAACTGTGTTGGTCTATTAATATAGCACAATAGCATTGTTCCTGCTAAGCTGTGAATGCATGTATTAACAAAATAGCTTCTAACAAAATACTTTAACAAATAAACCTCCATATATAACTTTAATTTATATTGCCAGTTGAAAATAATATAAACTCTCATTTTTTAACTTTATCTCTAGGGTAATGATTGGTATATAGTAAGTGCTTAAGAGAATTACAGAGCCATAGATTTGGAGCTGGTATTGGAACTCATTGTTCTTGTTGAGCTGTGCTGGATAGATGTTTGCTGACCCATCAGAGACCAACCCTGGCCTTTCATTCATTCAGTAGTTATTTACTAAGTGAGTATAGAGAGATGTTCAAGATGTTAGAGGATATGCAAAATTTATATAAGACAAGATAAATGATCTTAATGAGTTTAATATTGTGGTGGAGGGATAAGAGATAAACATAGATAACATAGTTTTACAATTCTGACAGACTACCTTGGCCCTTACTGCCTGGAAGATTTTGCCCCACTTCTCCAGTGTTCTCTAGTAATCTTAAAGAGACTTTTTGAAAATGGCTCTTGCCCCACTAGGGATATTCTCCCAAGTATAGGCTATGGTCCCTGCACCTCAGGGCCATTTAACCACAGGTAGGTACATTAAAAGGCACCTAGGTGGTTGGATAGAATGTGGGACATGAAATATGGAAGACTCAACTTCCTAAATTCAAATCTGACCTTAGTCACTTATTAGTTGTGTAATCTAACAAGTGACTTAGTACTGTTCATCCCAGCTTTCTCATCTGTAAAATCAGCTGGAGAAGGACATGGCAAGTCATTCCAGTATTTTTGCCAAGAAAAAACTCAAATGGGCTCAAGAAGAGTTAAATACAACAGCAACAACTAAGTAACAAAAATATATTAACTTGTACAAATGCATATTTACTGCAGCAGGTATAAATTCAAATATATACAAACTTACTCCCCTTCTGCCCATATACCAGCTTAGTCTGTGGGAATGGGGGGTGGTGGTCTCTGCTGCCCTTTGAGCCTACACTTTGCTGGTGCTTCCTACTGAGAGAGTTGCTTTGGAAATACAAATGTAGAGGTGGAGATCAGCTCCTTCAAGAACTGGGTCATGTTGAGGGCCCCAGCGACCAGTGTTGGAGCAAGGAAAGAGTTACATGATCGAAGGCTGTTTGATAAATGAAGAGACAGGACTCTGAAGTGATGAAAATGAGAGTCTCCTTTATTGAGCTGTGAACAAGCTTATATATCACAAAAAACCACAAGGGTCCCTTTATCTAATCCCCTGAGAACTTTGAGTACTTCCCTTGTTCTTAGGCCATGCTGTATGTTCTGGCATATTAAGTGTGACATAACTGCTTATCTTCCTAGAACACTGTATGCTTAGAAAGTAACTGCTTAAACTTCATGGGATGTGGGGAACCAATGCAAGCATAGAGAGCAGGCTCCTTCCACTGAGAGGGTTTATTCAACATCAGGGTCAGAGTTCCTCTCACCCGTGGTCCTCTACAGGGTCATTTCTTTTTTTTTTTTTCTTTCTAATTGGCTTTTTCCTTGACTGCCCAACATGGTTCCCTTCTCAGAATATGCTTCCTATACCATCAGGGAAAGGGACATCCTTCAGAAAGTCAAGAGCTAGTGGCTCAATAATTCCGTGACTTTTACAGGGAGGGAAGCTGCTTCTTGATCCATCATCATCTGAAAGTCTGATTAGACCACTTCTAGTATTTCACCCTTTAATGCAGTGTTATAAATGGCTCATAAATACTTAGTCCAGAGTGATTAAAATGGCTTCTTTCAAGGGGAGAGGGGTACCCAATCACAACGAAACTAGGTGTTAGATGCAGTTTGAAAGGCTTGTTCCTCCCCCTTCATGCCAATCATTGGTGGGGGTCACAATCTAATTGATACAATCACCTCCATAGGTTTTCCCTCTCCCTGCTCATTATACTAACGAGCAAGAACAGCTTCATCCTTGAGCAGGTACAGAGGACAATAACACAGTCCTGCAAAGTTATTTTTTTAATCACCTTTCCCTTTGTCTAACTCTCTCCTTCCTGTAAAAAGGTGGGCATCTCTTGGATTTCTACAAAGACCAAACATCCTGGCTTTTGTAATGTATTATCCTCACAGACTTCTATGAGATTCTGGCAGTACCCTTTCAAACTTATGGAAACAAAACACTGATTCCTTCTCAAATCCAGGGATGTGGAACCTTTTTTCTCCTAAAGGCTATTTGAATATTTAAAACATCAATCACTTGGCCATACAAAATTATCAACATAAAAATTCACTTGTGATTTCTGCCAGACCAAAGGATTTGTGGAGGAGGGGGACCGTGGGCCAGATGTTCCCCACTCCTGCTTTTATCACCGAATTTGTGCTCAGAGTGGGAGGAATTCAAGCTTTAAAGACCTTTTGTAAATATGTACACTGAAGTCTTCTCACTGATCTATTGTTTATTGCCTTTAACTTGGGTTGGGAGGACTCAATAAATCAAAACCAATACTATCTCTTTCCTATTTTGTCCTTTTAGGAAACAAACGGAGCCAGGATGAGGTGTCAGAAGGGACTCTCTTAGATCCTCTCCACCACCCTCCCCAACCCTTGAAAGGATGAACATGCAGGTCCACATCATGGGAGTTATAGGGGTGCAGAGACCCTTTGGACGATCTGCACAAAAATTTTTGGCTCTCTCCTTTTGTACTAGAGAAAAAGTCTGAATTATTATGATATAAAGGAGAAAGTATGTTGATATTATACATATAGTTTATGCATTACTGAATTTCTAAACTTTTTTGTGTCATTTTTGGAGTTAATATGTAGTCTGTGGCTTCTGCAAAATTCTTCCCAAATTTCTATTTCATGTCTTATGCTGATCCCCAATATATGGAAACCACGTTGGGGGGAAGTTGTGATGTGGAAGGTACTGGGGAAAGGTGGGGATGCTCCAAGTCATTGTGTACAGAGGAGGTGTGCTGATTAACCAGTTTAACTGGGTCTACTAGAGATATATCAGGTGCTCTCTAACTTCCTTTTCCTCACATCCACTATCTTAACTATCCCCCTCAGCTCTAAACAGGTGTACCCTAGAGCCAGCTCTAACTGCTTGGTGAGAGTCCATTGTTAAATTTTCTGTGGTATTTACATCTCAGAAATAGGCAAATCACCACAAATCAGGGTTTGATTTATTGTTTTATTGATTGTCTAGACTTAAGTGTGAATAATACAGATTAAATTTAAAAATGTTTGTTAATTATGTATTTTTTACAAACCTGGTTGTTAAACATTTACCATTTCTCTAAGAACATTGCTTGTTCTATTGACCTCTCTGCAGGAGATCAATAGAAAGCTCAGGGAACAAGTCATCATCAGATTACCGGCTGATGATTTGGATGAATAGTTAATAAATATAATGATAATAATAGTCATTTATATATCACTTTAAGGTTTGCAAAAAATGTTTTATAGCTATTATTATATTTAAGTTGCTCAACATACCAGACTCTAAGTGATAGGATTATAGATTTAGAGTTAGAATAAACCTTAGAGGTCATCTACTCCATTTCCCTCATTTTTTTTTTTTTGAAATTGAGGATCAGAAAATTTAAGTGACTTGCCTGAGGTCACATAGGTAGTAAGTAACAAAGATTATTGACTTAGAGGATGTGGGGATATTCATGGGAAAAAAAGGCATTTGATAGAAGGAGCAAGGCTTAAGTGAGATGTTAAATTCATTTTGGGATATGTTGAATTTGAAGTGTCAGTAGGACATAAATTATTGTTGTTCAGTTGTTTTCAGTCCTGCCTGACTCTCCAGGACCCTATTTAGGATTTTCTAGGCAAAGAGCCTGAAGTGTTTCCTATTTCCTTCTTCAGTTCATTTTACAGATGAGGAAACTGTGGAAAGCAGGACTTGCCCAAGATTACATAGCTAGTAAGTGTCTGAGTCTGAATTTGAACTCAGGAAGGTGAATCCTCCTGATTCCAGACCCAATATCCTATCTGCTGCACCACCAAACTGCCCTTGAACATAGATAGGAATGCCTTATTATAGTGATAAAATTGGAATACACAATAATGCATAGAGGAGAGAAAAATGGCCACAAACATAGCAATTTCTTTTTAGTTCATAGAGGAAACAGAAAAGCAAGGTGTTTTAGAAGCAAATGAAACAAACATAATATATAACAGGATTCCAAATAAGGGGAAAGTAAAGAAAAAACATTCTTTTAAAAGTTTTAGAATTTTCTAAGAGCAAAAATAGTATAGGAAAGTCTAGAGATTTAACAAATTTAACCTCAAGCTCTTCTATTTATCATTTCTTGCTGGTAGAATTAACTTCATTTTAGGAGAACTGACAGATGGATTTTTTGATTTATGATTATTTAGTTAGGTTAAGGTCTAAAAGGAACTCTCAAAATTCCTGTAGCTGAAATCTTATGTACCAATGTTTGAGATGATTTATCTCTAGTAGACATTAAAGCAAATTCATACTTCAGATGCAGAACCACATCTTTCCTCTTTCACCTCTCAACTCAATGCCTTGTTTAACTTTTTTTTTAAAGTGATTTAATCTGTCATTAGACTGTTGTTCACATGAGGTCTTTAAAACAACTCTGAAGGGTTTGGTTTGATGTTTGGAAGATTTGTGAAAATTAAAAAAGCTGTTCTTTCCAAAATTTTATTAGAATGAGCATTTCTAATTGTTTGACTAATCCTGACAATTTCAACTTGAAGTCTAATCATTTTATAAATAGAGCAAAAACCAATCAGGGGAAATTAGCTCCTGATGAGACAGATTGTAGGCGATAAATTTAGGTAATGGAAGAAATACAGAGCTAATGGAGGATTGACACATAACCTGGTTGCAGAACTGTATGTCCTGACAAAGATTTTGTTTTTAAAAAATTAAAGCAAGATTAGATTTGAGCTCACAATTTAAAATTAAGGCCTAGGAATAGCATAATGAAGGATGGAAATAATGAATGTGAAGATTTTTGAAAAAGTATAAAGTACAATATGCATGTAAGAGACATGTATGAATGTTTCTTTACATGTTAGATATGTATATAGCACCATATGCATATGTATCATAAATTTGTTCATAGAGATAAATATGTTTTAATACAGATAACCACAAGACCACTGCAAACAGGATTTTTCTAAGGAACAACCATATCACTTGAAAGCTTATCATTGAATATCAGACAGATCTCACCTTCTCCCAACTCCTGTTGCTGCCAGTTTTCAGAGTCAATTCCTGTTTTGTTTTGTTTTATTTTGTTTTGCATTAGTTTTCACCTGGTGCTATATATATCATCCTTTGTTCCTTTCGCTAATTCATAATAATGAATATAAAACCATAATTCTTTAGGCACAATCTCCTTCAACAGGAAAGTTGGTTAGAGTTTTTAATAAAACATTCATTCAAGTCAGTGAAATGCATCAGTTCACCTAGTAGAGTCAGCAGTCCAGGAAAAGGATATTTCTTGGCTGTATTATTGACCTTACCCAAAGAGGAGTTAATAGAAGGATCTAAGTGCCAAAGGACCGAGAGAGAGAGAGAGAGAGAGAGAGAGAGAGAGAGAGAGAGAGAGAATTGGGGGGGGAGAGAGGCAATGGGGGAGGGAGAGAGAGACTAGGGGAGAGAGGGAGGGAGTTGGAGAGACACACAGACAGAGATGAGGAGATAGAGAAAAAGAGAGAAAGAGAAAGAAAGGAAGAGAGAGAGGGATAAAAAGAGAGAGTAGGGAGAGAATTGGAGAGGCACAAAGACAGAGATGAGGAGATAAGAGACAGAGAGAGAGGAAGAAAGGGAGAGAGAGACAGAGAGACAGAGACAGATCACTGAGTCTAACCCTTTGTTTTTAAGTAGGTCACTATCTGAATCACACAGAACAGATCCTTCATAAAAGTCTTCACTCTAATACTGTCATGGCATGTACCTGACTATGGATTTATGGAAGATCTACCTGCAGAAGGCAAACCCTGGTTGAATTTGTTAAGGTGAAAAAGGCTTTGAGTTTGTTTCTTATCTCAGAGACCACCTCACCAAATTCGGAAAATCTCTTCATTAAAAGTTGGTCGCCAGATGATGAAATGACCTTGTTTAACCCACAAATCAGTACAAACTGCAATGCCAGTGATGGGAAAATGTGCAGAGTGTACTAAGAATTTAGAGCATCAACAAATAGTAATTTACCTGTTGTTACTTGACAGAAATAGGGCTTCCTGTAACTGCCATTTCCTTGATGGTTTTCCATCCCTTTATTGCTCTTCCCCTTAACCATTTCTAGATATTTCTTATTAAAGTGTAGTGCCTAAAACTGGATGAAAAATATATGCTAATAGGTTGACTGTTTCACAGAACAGATGATGTACCCTTTTTTCAGCAGTTATATCATAGTCCTTTTAATATATTTCTGAATTTCATTTTCTTTCTCATGATTTCTGACATATTCAGTATTTTAAAATATATATTCTTACTAAGGTCCTTCCTAATCTTCAATTTTTTGTTTCTAAGTGAACTAATTTGTCACCATTGAATTTTAAACTGTTTTTATTAGATTAATTGGTTGAGACCAATTTGAATTTTACTTCTCATCTTTTTGTATTAAGCATTTCAATGTATTATTATATATTAATGATAGTATTTATTATATTAATTTATTGCATTAATAATATTGATTTATTCATAATATTAATTTATTTCTAATCTCAGAGTATTAAAAATTCCATTTAATTCAGAATTATTTATAGTCAATGAATACATTTTTTATTCTTTTAGTCATGTCTTCAACAAGGATAGAAACAGCATAATGTAAAGATAGAGTCCTTACCTTGGAGTTAGGAAGTCTAAGATTAAATCTCATCTCTGAGGTTTTCAGACACTTTCTTGTCCCACAGGAACCTCACTAGGTTTTTACCAAGGCAGAGAGTGGTTGTGATATGTGTTGAAGGAGGGATTTCCAACAGTGGGAGTTCTCAATGATGAGGAAATCCCAGATCCTTCACATATGTCTGTATCTATAAGAACATTGATAAGAATGGACCCTCTGGAAGAGCCAAGATGGCAGCATGGAGGCAAGAATTCTGAGAAGCTTTTCCCCAGAACTCCAAATGCCATAAAATTATGACTCTTACCAAATTCTGGAGTCACAGAACCCACAGAAAGATTGAGTAAAACAATTTTCTGGCACAAGACAACTTATAATAGCCATAGGAAAGGTCTATTCCACCAGGACTAGGGTTGGAAAGAGCAGCAGCACAGCCCAGGTTGCAGTCATATTGGAGCAAACCAGCTCCAGTCTTCCAAGAATAGTTCTTGGGTCCTTGGGGGCTCTTAGGTCCATGGCAGCGGAAGCAGTATCCTGACCTCTCAACCCAGGGATCACCAAAGACAACTTGGAAGGTCAATGGGAAAACTCTGCTGCAGTAGGGTTATCATGGAGCCCAGGGACCTCCTCACAGCTTTAGGCAGAGGGGAGTGCTTGTGGTCATTCACAGACCAGGACAGTAGTCAGAGCTTCTCATAAGACCTTGAAGGAATTAAGGTCTCTGGGGAGGTGTGCCCCAACACCCCCCCCAAAGCTTTGGGAATATGTTAAAATCAGATAATAGATGGGTGAAATGAGCAAATAACAGAAGAAAAAAGAATCTGATCATAGAAATTACTTTGGTCCCATGAAGGAGCAAAATATATACTCAGAAGATGACAAAGTCAAGACTTCTTATTCAAAGCCTCGAAGAAAAAATAGGATTTGTTCTCAGGCTATGGAGGAGCTCAAAAAAGATGTTGAAAAGCAAGTGAGAGAAGTAGAGGAAAAATTGGGAAAAGAAATGAGAGTGATGCAAGAGATTCATAAAAAACTAACCCAGTAGCTTGGTGAAAGAGATTCAAAAAAATCAAAGAAAATGACATGTTAAAAAACAGTTTAGATTAAATGGAAAAGACAATCCAAAAGGTCATTGAGGAGACTACATTAAAAAGCAGAATTGGCCAGATGGAAAAGGAGATAAAAAAGGTCTCTGAAGAAAATAACTCATCAAAAGTAGAATAGAGCTAAGGGAAGCTGATGATCTTGTAAGAAATCAAGAAACAATAAAACAAAACTAAAGAATGACAAACTTGTTGAAAATGTGAAATATCTCATTGGAAAAACAACTGACCTAGAAAACAGATCCAAAAGGAAGAATTTAAAAATTATTGGACTGCTTAAAAGTCATAACCAGGAAAAGAGCCTTGACTTCATTTTTCAAAAAGTAATCCAGCAAAATTGCCCTGATATCCTAGAAGCAAAGGGTAAAATAGAAATTGAGGGAATCTACTGATCACCTCCTGAAAGAGATCCCAAAATAAAAACTCTCAGAATTTGTTATAACCAAATTTCAGAACTCCCAAGTCAAGGGAGCATCTGGAAAGATGCAGTCCAATTACTGTGGTTCTGCAGTCAGATTTATGCAAGTCTTAGCAGCTTCTACATTAAGGGCTCAGAGGGCTTGGAATAAAATATCCAGAAGGCAAAAGATCTTGGTTTACAACCAAGAATCAACTACCCAGCAAAACTGAACATCATCTTTTAGGGGAAAAGATGGGTATTCAGTGAAATAAGTGACTTTCAGACATTCCTGTTGAAATGACCAGGGCTGAACAGAAAGTTTGATCTTCAAGTATAGAACTCACGTGAAGCTTAGAGAGAGTGGATGGAAAGGACTAACTATGAGGGATTTAATGATGTTGAATTGTGTGTATTCCTGTGAGGGAAGAAGATACTGAAAACTCACATGTACATCCTCATTTATTAGAGCAATTAGAAGGAGCTGAATATGAAGATATACTATTTTATAAAGATGGAGTCAATGGGTGAAAAAGGAATGTACTGGGAGAAAAGGAAAGGAGAAGTAGAATAGGCTAAGATATTTCATATAAAAGAGTCAAGAAAAAGCTTTTGCAATGGAGTGGAAGGGTGAAAGGTAAGGGGGAATGAGTGAGCCTTCATTCTCATTGGAAGTGGCTCAAGGGGCGGCTAGGTGGTGTAGTGGATAGAGCACTGGCCCTGGAGTCAGGAGTACCTGAGTTCAAATCCAGCCTCAAATACTTAATAATTACCTAGCTGTGTGGCCTTGGGTATTCCACTTAACCCCAATGCCTTGCAAAAAACTAAAAAAAAAAAAAGAAAAAAAGGAAGTGGCTCAGAGAGGGAATAACATACACATTCAATAGGGTATAGAAATCTATCTTATCCTAGAAGAGAAAGGAAAGGAAAGGGATAGGAGAAAGGGGACAGGGGTCAGGGAGGGAGGGTGTAGGTGATAGAAGAGAGGGAAGATCATGGGAAAGAGTAGTCAGATACAACGAACTTTTGAGGAAGGACAGGGTGAAAGGAGAGAGAGAATAGAATAAATGGGAGTAGGGAGGAATAGAAACAATAATAATAGAAACTGAGGAAAAAAGTACTGTAGCAACTTCTCTGATGGACTTATGATAAAGAATGCAGTCTATCCCAGAGACAGAGCTGATGGTATCTGATCACAGACTGAAGTATACTTTTTTCCTTTCACTTTCTTTTTCTTGAGGTTTTGCTATCTTTTTTGGTGGGAGGGGGGATTATGTTTACTTTCACAAAAAGATCATTGTAGTAATATGAAAATAAATAAATAAATAGATCATGAAAAAATGACATAGGAAGAGGAAAAAAAAAGAATGAACCCTTTGACAATCCTAGTGAGATGCTGCTTGATATGCTTTCTCAGTCAAATGTCAAATCATGGATTCCTTCTCTTTGGGTATAGCTTTCGAGGCCCCTTACTGTGGAATAATCATGATAGTCTTTTTTATTACTAAATAAGAATGTCATATGGTAAAACTGATGGGTTTAGTAAATCTAAGTATGAGGAATATTATCAATCTCTTTCTTCTTTTTCCTGTCACTGTTTTGTAGTAGAAAATTTAGTTGCTCCAGCACAATCTGCTTTTCATGAAGTCAAGTTAAGGTCAACTGAAAAAGTAAATATTTCATGTTCTTGTAGAACTTATAAATTGACCCTTCAGTTATTTGTTCAAATATCATTTCAAGTACAATGTGAATACCTATGTCCTTCTTCTCATTTTATTTACCATTGAGGGCCCAACTCAAGCTCCATATTCTCTAAGTGGCTTTCTTGGTTTCCTCCAGTCCACCATCATCTTTCTTCTTCCAAACCCTAAGAATATATATCACTCATAATAATAATAGCTATTAATTAGTACCATTTATATAATACTTACACTGTACTACCATCATCTCATTTGATCCTCATAAAAAACTTGTTAGATGGGTGCTATTAACCCCCCAATTTATAGATGAGAAAACTGAGGTAAACAGAGATTAAAGGACTTGCCCAGAGTCACACAACTAATATGCATTTCATGCTAAATTTGAACTCAGGTCTTCCTGATTCCAGGCCTGGTACTCTATACAGTATGCCACCTAGTGCCATGGTCTCTTTGAATACTTCAGAGAAACTTCTTTATATTTGTAATTATCTTTTTCACATCTCCATAACTAAAGAATAATCCATTTAAAAAGATCAAGTGATCATCAATTGAGAATTGGAAGGGACATGAGAGATTATCTTGTTGAACTCTCTCATGTCTTAAGAAACTGCATATCTATATTCCTTATAATTCTTGAATACTCCCTAGCTTTCAATATATATATAGCTTGATTGATAGTGAATTAGAATTCAACTCTCTATCCCTTCCTCTTCTTATTCCCTTGTATCCATGTCTGCACACTGAAGGCAATATTGAAGCAAATGTTTCTTGCTTTTGACTTAGGTTTTCCTCCTTAGTTTGTGACTTGTTTCCTAGGACCTGAAATGCCCATTCAATTGGCATTGTAGTCAATGAGGAAAGCAGTTTCTTAGTAAGTGTCAGCATAAATAAATGCTGTCTAGTTATTATCTTTGCAGTATCTGCTAAAGCAGAGAGATGGGCTCTGAAGAACAGGGGATGTGAAGTTATTCAGTTCCAACTCCAGACTGTGCTTCTGGTTTCATTATGGTGGACTGAAGGACAGAAGTGTATTACTATCAAAACCTTAGGTCGTCTTCACTGTACTATGTTTGACTCCAGTATAAAATTGACTCCAGTATAAAAGAAATACTAATTGACTCTAGTATAAAAGAAATAGAAAAGAATGTTAAAAGAACTAATTGCTTAGAAGAAGGATTTCTCTTAAATGGAAAAAGATGGGGAAAAGAGCTACAAGTATAGAGGGGAAAAGAAAATATGAAATTATAAAAAGGGAAACAAGAGCAAAGAGTATAAGAGGACTGGAAATTGAGGGAAGCAGAAAAAGTATTCACAAAAATGTGGGAGATAATGAGAAGGGAAAACTTAAACATAAAAAGATGAGCAGAATATGTTTACCCATTTCAATGTTTCAAAATTTAAAAAAGAATTTAAGAGAAGCTTAAAGACAAAAAAGAAGATGAAGGAGGTAACAGAAATGAGATAAATGAGAAGATATTACAAAGGGAAGCAGGGACCAGATTTTTTTGTTTTTTGCATTTTCTACTGGGTCCAACAAACACAGAACCTGCATGTATTAGGTGCTCAATAAATGCTGGTTGAGTTGATTAAATGAAGAAAAGAACAGTTTAGGATAATGTGCCTAGATTGGATAAGAGAAAATTGAGAATATAAGAGGGAAGGACTGTCAGAGAAAAAGGCATTTATGTGGTAGTATAGCTGGCCTCCTAAAGCTTATCAGAGCAAATCACACTGGTCCATCTCTAAAGTATATTTCTTTACATAGAAGAAATAAAAATTAAGTGGGCTTTAAGGACAACCTTGAACAGGGTGGGGGGAGTTTAAAAAACCCCCATAAAATAGTCCAAAAAAGACATTGTACAGGTTGAATAATATGTATTTGGATCCATAGGTCTGAAGTGGGTTCTGAGTGGGATCAGAAGCTCTCCCTCAGTGGGTTGTACTTATTCATTCTATTTATTCTGTAGGCACTTAGCTAGGTGTCACTATATCGCCCAGCTGAGTCCCTTCCTCACCTGGTTCCCCTGTACCCCAAAATAACAAAGTCAAAAACTACACAGAGAACCCTATCTCCATCTTCTGAAAGAAGGACTTCTTCCTCCAGTCCCCTTCTCTCTCTCCACAGACTGAGTTGAGACAAGGAATAGGAAAGGAAATAAGTAGCAGATCTTAGCTTCTGGGGTCTGGTTCTGTAGAGGCACACCTAGAGACCAACAGAAATGAAAGTCAGTCTCATAGTCAGAGGGACAGAGAATAAAAACAAACAAAAAAACAAATCCCAAACACCCCCTTCCCCTCCCCCCCAAAGTCCAGGTTCTATTCAATTCTTTCCTTGCATATTTAGGTATGAAATTTAGGACAGTTAGATGATGTAGTTGATAGAGTCACCAGCAGCCCTGGAGTCAGGAGGACCTGAGTTCAAATTTGGTCTCAGACACTTGACAGCTTAAAAAAATGCTTTGTGACCTTGGACAGGTCACTTAGCACTGATTGCCTCACATCCAGGGTCATCTCCAGTTATCCTGACTGGACCCAGAAGACTCCGGAGGAGAAAGTGAAGTTGGTGACTTAGCACAGCCCCTTGTAAGGGGATAATAGACAGAATATGTGGCCATGAGGAGTTCATCCTGAGAGTCATTGAGACCTGGGACAACAGGAATGTCCATACCAGAGTGCTCTGAACTCAGGAAGGAGCTCTGGCCCTTCTCTCTCTTTGTTCTCCTGCCTTTCATCCTTATCTTGTTGAATATTCTCAGGAAGGACCTTTTGTCCTTATCCCTCTGCCTTTCATCCTCATCTTGTTCAAGTGTCCCAGGAAGGAGTTCTGGTCCTTATCTCTCTACCTTTCATCTTTATCTTGTTGAAGATTCCACATTTTTCCAGGATACAGACCTTTTGTGGTATGCCCCTTATACTTCCACAGGCCTGGAGATGAGGGATGCTGATACAAGGGGCTAGGCTTATATATACCCTTATTTCAACTATGTGAGTCAGAGATGTAGCATATACCTGCAATAAACTCCTTGCTTATCTCTCACTGGCTGACTTTCATTATTGAACATGCGGGACATGTCCGGCGGAGCTCCCCAAAGAGTCATGTGAATTAAACTGAGACCCGGCTGCCCAGAGTGGACCGCAACAGAATTGGCGTTCGAACAGGGACTAAAGGTAAGGGCAGGAAAGAGAACCGGGACCTTGTCAGTAGGACAAGAAGATAATGAAAGTACCTTCGCTACTTGAGTAGGCGGGGAAGATGGGGAATAGGTTCCCATGGTTAAGCCAGAGGAAAGTGAAATTTGGGCCAGACAGTTATACAAAGTTATCAAGAAACAAGGGATTACTATACAACTAAAAGATT
This sequence comes from Macrotis lagotis, assembly GCF_037893015.1. NCBI lineage: Eukaryota > Metazoa > Chordata > Mammalia > Peramelemorphia > Peramelidae > Macrotis > Macrotis lagotis. The sequence continues at coordinate 342,733,519 of NC_133666.1, forward strand.
TACGGACATTCATTGAAAAAATACAGACTATATCACCATGGGCCCAGAATATAGAAATAACATAAGATAAATGGCAGATAATAGGAGAACAGATGACTAGCTATGAACAAGAATGCCCTGATTATCTTAAAGAACTAGATTTCTTGATAATTAGTATAGTGAAAAATGCTTTTGAGGGAATGGAGTGACATTTCTCTATAGAAAACCAAACAGACAGTAAAAACTATATATAAAAAAAATGAAAAAAGAAAAGAAAGAAAAGAAATAAAGTACAGGAGGATGAAATTTGGCCTCCTCCTCCCCTGCCAGCTCCTTCTTACTAGTTTAAGAGAGAATCTCCCCTCACGGCATTCCTGAGACGTCAGGAATTTTGTGTTTGTGGATATGTGTTGAGATTGTCAGTTTGGAAAATTCTATTGTGTTTGTGTAAACTGTGCTTGTGCCTTGTCTGTCTTTATGTGTTTAGATTGTCTGTTTACTTGTGTGTTCGGGTTCTTCTATTGATTTGCTAGATGGGGAGAAAAGTTCCCCTAAAATTGTCCTTGGGTTGCCTCATTTAAATTGCTGCTCTTTGTTATTTTGGCATCTAATACCCTCACTGGCTCTCCCCTTGAGCCTGCTTTCTGTGAGTAATCTGATCCCCCTCCTCTTCCAGGATTTTTTGTTTTTATTTTAAAAAAGGAATGGATTTTGGTGTTAAATTGACTGAGGCCAAACTACTCACCCTGTTATTTTACTATTATGAGGAGCCCCCCCCCATTCCTTTTTATGTTCCCTTCTCTTTTTCATTCTCCTTGATTCTGTGCTGCCGGTGTGTTTCCCCCTCCCTCCCACTTTCAGGAGGGAGAGCTACTTCAGGAAGAATTAGTAAAGTAAGTGTTAAAAAGGACACTGAAGTTAAAGAAACAGCAAATATTACCAAATATGTTAAACAAAGAAATCATAGAAAGAAATGCTATTTTAATTTGAAAATAGGGAAAATAAATTTCAGAAAGACAAGAGAGTCAGGTTAATCCTAAAGTGTATAATGTGGTTACCAAAATGCCCATATAGGGGAAACTAAATAATTATTTTTTTCCCAGAATGATATGGCATCATTAGAGCTTCAGGAGTTTATCAATATAGATTCAGATATTGTTAGTTATTACAGAAAATTATGGGACATGTAAGGGTTGAAGAATAGAAGACCACCACCCCCAGAAAGAATCTAGGATGGTCTCTCTCTCTATAAAAGTTATTTAGTTTACTCTATTTGAAGAAGGGGGGCAGGGAATATTCTAATTAGGCTAAGGGATTTTTGAATGACTGCCTTCTCCAGGATTTTAGCAGTTGTAATCAAGAAATGTTAAATATTAAAACCTTGGAAGGAAAAATGCATTGTGAAAAGTGGAATCATATCTGTAGTTATATAGCTGTATAAGCTATGTGACTCTAGTTCGGAATAGTATGAATTAAAGTCAAGAAGAGCTAATGAAAAGGAATAGTGGAAAAATGTGAGTGGTATAGTTTGAGTAAGAGATTCTGAAAGTGCTGGAAAGAAAATCCAGACTTAGAGACAATTGGTGTTTCTTTTGAAACATTTGTTAAGTATGGAAAGGTTTGAGCAGGGTTGACTTTGTATACAAAAAATGGATTTTGGGAACTTTGGAAAATGGTGTACAAATCATTATAAGAAAAGAAGAAAGTATAGAACTGTAAGTCTATAGGGACATATGTGTTTATATGAGGTTGGGGTGATTTAAAATTGCATTAAATTGGTAATTTTTGCAATGTTTGGCAATGAATTGATTAGAAAAATAATAAACCCCATAAAGTAAAAAGTTTGCTATGAAAGCAATAGTAAGGTAAATGTTAATTATGTTATTATTGATCCTATAGTATGCTAATCTAAAGATACATGTAAATTGAATTAAGGGGTTTGTAAAGAATATGTTTGAGTTTGGATTCTGATGTTGTATGGCTCCTCCAGAGTTATGGGAGTCAGGACAGACTTGTGAGTTAGCTTTAGAATAACTAAGAGGAAGTTAATATTTTACACTGATTGGAATGTGGATCATGTATCTGGGAAGAATCTGGAATGAGTGAGTAATGATAAACAATAAAGGTAAGGAATTAGTACATATCACTTTGATATCTCAAATTGTGGGGAATCTCTCATTCCCAGAATATAGAATGTTTTAATATTAAGAATTTAATTTAATAAGAAGAATTTAATATTAAGAAATGTTTGTCAGTAAGGATAGAAAGCTTTTATAAATGAAAGCATTGAGAAGTTAGTATTGCACTGATAAAGATAAGAATTTGCAAAGTTTTTAGGCTTTTGAAAAGAAGATGATTTAAAACTAATTTGAATATGACTTTTGGAATTTAAGAGAAGTATGAAGAAAATCTTATAGTCATAAGAAGGGATTTTTGGCAACAATTGGTCTTAAGAAATCTTTGTAATTTAAAAGTTTTAGGGAATAAAGCATGTCAGTGGAATTCCTTACAATCCTACATGTCAGGCCATAGTGGAACATGCTAACAGAAATATTAAGGTGATCCTCGCTAAACAAGAAAGGGGAAGAGGACATCTATCACAAGGAATTCTAGACAAAGCAATATATATATGATATACGTATAATTTTTTACAAATTTCTAAATTGGACAATTTGTCTCCAGCCATGAGACATTTTATACAAATTAAGAAACAGTTGGAAAGAAAATACTTTAAAAATAATTCTGAAAATAAAATCTATGGTATTGGTAAAGGAGCTCGATGGCTCATGGTATGGACCTTACAGAGTATTAATATGGGGTCCAGGTTTTCTTTGTGTTTCCACAGATCATGGAGACAAATGGGTTTCTGCAAAAAGAATAAGAAATGTGGAAACTGAGGAAGAATCGACAAAAGAGAAGGGAAGGCAAAAGAGGAAGAAAAAATCATGCTCATAAAAGACAAAGATACTCATATGAACATTTATGATGATGCACTTGTTAACTGTAGGAAAGGCTAATATGACTGATCATTGATGGGCTCTCATTCCGTCTCCACTGTGGTTGAAAACACTATCCTGGACAGATACTATGCTAGAATTTATTTTACATGGAAATCTTTCTTGAATGTACGATGAAGGGAGTGTTGAAGAAATAACAAGTAATGAATCCATACAGAACTTTAACAAAACAATGACTTTCATGGGATTGATTAAAGGATTTCCTGTGTACTTGCAGAAACAAATGGGAGGAATCTGATTGAGTACTGAATGGAATTACACTAAAAGTATTGTACCTGCTGATAGATGGTATACTCAGATTATGGATGGAAGGATATATTTGTGGGATATTGCTGTAAAAACAAATAAGAATTCTATACAAATTGACACCAGGAAATATCACTTATAATTGGTTAATATTGATATAAGGAATAATATAACTAGTAATATCGCCATTAGTGCCAGGGTATGCTTGGGTGAGGAATATGCATTTTTACTAGAAGGAAAATCTAATATTACATTAACTAAATATTCTGATGGGGTGTTCAATTTAACCTGTATGAATTGTTTAGTAAGAACCTGCATAGGCCCTAAATTTGCTGTAGGTAGAAAAGTTTTCAAAGTAACATGACCACATTATGCATTTACTATTGTAAAAACAAAAAAATTGTTATAGAACACATAGTGATCATATTTTTGAGACAATTAATGAGAAAATATTATCCTTTCAACAGAGAAACAGAAGCTATATTTTTTTGTGTTATTTTGGGCATTACATTACTGGTAGAAGCCATTGTGGCTTCTACAGCCTTTGCTATATCAATATCTAATACTTAGAATCAAATAGTTGAAGCACAGGGATTACAAGAATTAATGCAGAATGTTTCAGTGGAAATTAAACGCCAGCTTCAGGTAGATTAGCAATTTTATAAAGCATTATATCAATTGCATAAAGCCACTATGTTTTTGGGAGAAGAAGTACAATATTTGGAATTACAACAGAGGTTACAATGTGATTATAGATATAATCAATATTGTTTGACCAAAGCGCAATATAATGAATCTCAAGTAGAATGGAATGTTATTAGAGCCCAGCTTCATGGATTGAGTATGGAAAATGTTACATGAAAATTGTCAAAATTAGCCCAAATAGCTGATTATATTGACCAGGCAGCAGATTCTGATCAGTTCTTTCATGCTCAATCTGGTGGTCTGTTGCATATATTTTTACCTTATATATTGTTTGGTATTGGACTTTTATTATTTTGCTTGTGTGTGCCCCTTGTGATGCAAGTCCTCATCTCATGTATAAGAAAGGTTCTGATTGGTGTTTTTGTTGATCCTCCAAGACAACCCTTTTCTGAGAATCTATAGGGCGCTTTGAGCTTAAACAAGAAAGGGGAATTGTAAGGGGATAATAGACAAGAGTATGTGGCCATGAGGAGTTCATCCTGAGAGTCATTGAGACCTGGGACAACAGGAATGTCCATACCAGAGTGCTCTGAACTCAGGAAGGAGCTCTGGCCCTTCTCTCTCTTTGTTCTCCTGCCTTTCATCCTTATCTTGTTGAATATTCTCAGGAAGGACCTTTTGTCCTTATCCCTCTGCCTTTCATCCTCATCTTGTTCAAGTGTCCCAGGAAGGAGTTCTGGTCCTTATCTCTCTACCTTTCATCTTTATCTTGTTGAAGATTCCACATTTTTCCAGGATACAGACCTTTTGTGGCATGCTCCTTATACTTCCACAGGCCTGGAGATGAGGGATGCTGATACAAGGGGCTAGGCTTATATATACCCTTATTTCAACTATGTGAGTCAGAAATGTAGCATATACTTGCAATAAACTCCTTGCTTATCTCTCACTGGCTGACTTTCATTATTGAACATGCGGGACATGTCCGGCGGAGCTCCCCGAAGAGTTGTGTGAATTAAACTGAGACCCGGCTGCCCAGAGTGGACCGCAACAGCCCCCCACTCCCAAATCCAATTCACTTGCTTGTCATGGCATCACCTCCCACTGTGATCATTTCTTGTGCAATCTGCCTGTGATGGATATTTGGTTTTCTTATGATCACTGTCTTCCCTCTCTGTCATTTCCTGTGGCTTCCCCAGCTTACCTTGGGACAAGATCTATTTCTCTCTCACCCAAACCCTTTACAGTATAGTCAACTCCCTTCATCCAAGGGCCTCTCTCATTAGTCCTTGGAAACCTGTGAAATGAGTTACATTTATATATCCAGTGAGATCATATATACAAAGCACTTTGCAAACCTTGAAACTCTCTATATAAAGTATAATCTTGCCTATGAAAATGCAAAATCCTCAAGAGTAGGAATTGCTTCATTCTTTGTCATGGGATCACTAGTTAATCAGTGAAGAAACATTTACCAAGTGTCTAATGTGCTAAACACTAGAATATAAAGAAAGGTAAAAGACAGTCCTTGCTCTCAAGGGGCTTATAATCTAATGTCCTTAGTAGTGCTTCTAGCACATAGTTGATGCTTAATAGGTATTTGCTTGTTTTTTCATTGAGGAAGCGTGGAAGGGGTAATTACATTTACTTTCAGGTTGGGGTAGAGACTTTATACATATACCACATGTGCTTCATGTTTTTCTTAGTACAAGCCATTTCTCTTCCTCTATGGCTATGTTTGAATCACTACTCAAGTACAAGAAACCCTACCGACAAATGGTCATTCAGTCTCCCCTGGATGGAATACACTGTTTCTCCAGGTAGTTCATTTCACTTTAGGACAATTCTCCTTTTGAAGGACCTGAAGGGAAATTTCTTAAGGCTGAATGTGTATGGGCTTAAAGACAAAAGAATGAAAAATACCTAATTGATTTTTTTTTAGATTTTTGCAATGCAATGGGGGTCAAGTGGCTCACCCAAGGCCACACAGCTAGGTAATTATTAAGTGTCTGAGGCAGGATTTGAACTCAGGTACTCCTGACTCCAGGGCCAGTGCTTTATCCACTGCGCCACCTAGCTGCCCCCCCCCCCCCATTGATTTTTAAAGCAGATCCTAGAAGCTCTTGAACTTTGATCTTAGGGAGTCTATTTAGTAGATGAAGTCTGGACTGGGCAAGGATATGTCTGAGACTGGATGATCATTTGGCAATTTTTGTAGCCCTGAAATCTTGCCTTTTCCTCCAAAATTGTTTGCAGAGTGATTGAAAATGGTTTAGGAATGGGGAAGCAGGAATTGGAAAAGAAATGATCAGAGTTCTGTTGACTGACTCTTCTCCCACAACTTCCTTATGGCCAATAGAATCATAGGAGGTACCCTGGGAAGCACTTTAAAGATGATTCAATGCAACCTTTTATTTTTACAGAGGAGGAGAATGTGGCTCAAGTCTAAAACAGATAGAAGAGTCAGGATTCAGATCCAAGTCCTTTGATCTTTCTACAATATTAAGTTATGTACCAAGTCTGGTAACTACTGCCATATTCCTATCTTATGAGATTGTCAAAAAAGTTGTTTAGTATAAAAAAGGAAAAATAAAAATTCCTGCAAGAGAAAATAAAAAATTGAAAAACTGCATATTTTCAGTGTTTAGGCAACAAATAATAAAATTGGTAGGCAAAAACAGAAAATAAATATGTTTTACCTCATGCCTCTTATAGTTGTTAGAACACATTTTCTGTACCAGATTTTTAAAAGTAAGATTGCATATCCAGAGTGAAACATCTTGTAGATAAAAAAAGCTTCAACACCTTGTGGAAATCTGTCTTTCTTCTTATGTTTTCTGTCCTGGGCATTGCCAACTTTAACTGAACAGTAAAGTGGATTTAAACTTGAGGAATGCATTCTGCACTCCACTTCAAATTTATTAACTGACACTTTATTGCTTTTTTTACACAGGTGCTCTTTTACACCCGAAGAATTTTTTTCCCCTTTATTGAAGCTATTACTTGAAAATGTAGAGCCACTTGATAAAAACAGGCAAAAAAAGAGCAATCTTATAAGCTGTTGATAGATTCCCTCCTTATCCACAATAAACTCTGAAGTTGATTTGATTGACAGATTGATAGTTTTGGATTCATTTCCTTGACTTTTTTTTCCTTATCATCACAAGTAAAACTTAATTGCTTAAACTATTTGCCTGTGGAGAGGGAGTGAACAGCGTTACCCTAGGGATGCTCTGGATACATGGGGTTGGAAATGTACTCTGCCTCAGCATTGAAGGGCTTAAATTTTGAGATGATGAGATAATATAACAATTTCTTATGATCATCTATTGACTGGAGTACTAGATCAAAACTAATTGGTTATTGAGTCAGGGCCATGAACTCTGTAGTTCGGGGAGGATAGCTTCAATTCCTATCTCTGACACTGCAGTCATGGACCAATCCCTTAATTTCTCTGAGCCTCAGTTTCTTCATCCACTAAACAGAATATTTATAACATGTCTCTGAGTCATAAGATTATTCTGAGGTTTAGATGAGATAAGGGGTCTAAATACTTAAAGTGCAATATAAATGTCACTTTTCATGGTAATATTGACTTTCTTTTCGTTGGTCCTTTGAGAGGATTCTAAAGTCAATTGCAACCTTGGCATCGTTTTCCATCCTTTGCCCTTAGACTCAGTCCCTAGATGGAAATCATTAGTTTATTTCAGCTTTATATCTTTTTCTTTAATGTTCCCATTAAGGATTTACTTTTGTCCTTTGAAACATTTGGCTGGTTGAAACCCCCCAACTTTCACATAATATGGCTTGTAAAAGTGACTGTCTCTTGAGGCTTATTAGGCTACAGATGCTGGTCATTATAGTTGTTTAATTCCTTAATTACCTTGCCCATTTTATTAAGGACTCCTGTAGTTTACTATACTTAAGCAGCTGGGTTAATGAGGTATTTGGCTCTCTGAAATGACTATTTTTATAAAGAGATATACCCTTACCCCAGAAAGGGTTTATTTCAAGACACCAAGTTTTCTCATTAGGTTAAGAAATGTAGTAGAGGGAAGCTGAAAATGGACCTCTACTAGTAAACTAAAGTGGAGAACTAAAGTAATTTGGGATAGCTCACCCTAAATTGGCCTTTTGCATGAATTAGCTGAAAAAGCATCTTATTTTATTACTTTGTTTAACTGGGAGATGCATCACAGCAGGGAAGCTACAGTGTTCGAGGACCAGGGGACTCCATACAAAGTTAGAAGGTGAACCTGAAGTTAGTTCTTATTTGGATCATCCTCAATGACTCAGGTTCTATCATCATCACAACTTTTGCCTGTTTTCTTCCAAAGTCCTGTACTTCCTAGGTACCAGAATGGAAGGAAAGAACTTTTTTTCAGATAATTCTGAAATATATCTGACTGATAAATTAACTAATTAACGTGTTACCAAGGATTCTTAATCTGAACTAAGACTTCTTTAAGTTATCTGTGGATAGATTTCAAGGAATCCATGAATTTGTTTTAATTTTTTGATAAATGTATTTCAATATACTTCATTTCCTTTGTAATCTTTGTATTTTATAAAATATTACTCAGAAAATTAAAAATATTACTCAGATAAAGGGTCAAGAAATTTCACCAGAAGGGCAGCTAGGTGGCTCAGTGGATAAAGCCCCAGTCCTGGAGTCAGGAGGACCTGAATTCAAGTCGGGTCTCAGACACATAATAATTACCTAGCTATGTGACCTTGGGCAAGTCACTTAACCCCATTGACTGGCAAAAACTAAAAAAGAAAAAAAAAGTTTCACCAGACTGCCCAAAAACCCTTAATGCAGAAAAGGGTAAGAACTATTCTAGAATAACTTAATACCCGAGCCCTTAAGCATTGAAAACTAAAACTAAACTATTCATGCTGGTGCCAGAGGGCAAAGGGACTTTACTCTTAAATCAGACCTTAAGGATGTTTGGCTTTCTGGTTCATGTTGATATACATACAAACATCCATTAACCAGCGTACTAAGATGCTTTAAGGATAACTCAGAAAACAAATGTACCTTCATATACAATCCAGTGGAAAGAAAGAAGCAAATGTGAGATATTTTCTTGCTAAAGATGAAGAAAACAGTTTTGGCTGAATATGTATGCCTATCTCTTTACCTCCCTCTAAACCCCAGGAGGAATCTTTATTCTTTCTTGACACTTACTAATTTTCTTTCATTATTCCTAGTCTCTTCTTCTCCCCTTCATAATCACTCCCTCTAGAGCAGAACTTCCCAACCCAGATGCTGGTCATGGGGGTGGTGGAATATTTATTAAACAGCTATACTATCTGATAGAAGTGAATGAATAAAAAAGTAACTATTAAGTTCTTACTCTATGCTAAGCCTAGTACTAAGTACAGAGAAAGCAAACACAAGCAAGACAGTCCCTGCCCTCAAGGAGCTTGCATTTAAATGGGGAAGACAAAATATAAGGGAAGCTATAGTTGCTTATTTGTAGAGGAATGATACACTTAAGAATTTATTTCCTGTTACCGAATAGAGAGTAGGAGAAGATTTTGTGGAAAGCCAAGAGGTGTGGAGATTGAGGGGGTTGAGTACTCCCTGCTAGCATTTTCCAAAGTTTATTCTTCTTTATAGTTAAGTAGTCTAAGAAGAAAGAAATCTAAATCCAGTACTTTCTCCAATATGCAATGATTGGCTTTTCAAGGAGATAAAGACACACAGATAAAAATAGACATAGAGACAGAAAAGCAAGTTGAGCTTCCTACAGACACAGTATTTTAGAGAAGTCACTTTGGGTGCAGGTTTTTGTTGTAAACTTGCAAGGTAATGAACTTGATTTTATCAGAGACATCCAGATGCTTTCAGACTCTAAGGGGACTGATTTGTGCAAATTCTCAGAGATTGGTTTAGAAATTAAAATAGTCATTTTCTCAATTTACAGAAGAGATAGTTTTTCAGGCACAGAAATGTCCAAAACTACTCACCAGGGCACTTTCACTTATAGTGACCACATTCTTTGCATCAAGGAATTTGGAAATGGAGAAGATTGCTAGATTCAGAGTGAAGAATGAGAATAAAGGGAGTTGAATAGTCCTATGGGAGATTTTAATCCAGGCTATGACAGTGGAACTGTTGAAGGAGAGATATCTGTCTAGATTTTTAATATTAAGAAAATGTTATTTGTGCCTGTTTGATGTTTTCTTAGGGCTCCCCTGGCAGCAGGGGCCCTAAAGAAATGCAAATTCTCTTCAATTGTTCAATGTGACTTCATTGTTAAATGTAAATTTGCTAAATGAGAGCAATCTACCCCTCCTCCTCCAGCTTCCTGCTGCTTAGTCTTCCAAAGGTACCTCACCCAATCATATAGAGGGGTGGGGTTCCCTTTTTACCTGCTTTTTCCTGACTCTTCCTTGAACAAGAAGTGAGCAGACTATATAAAAGTTTGGTCAGAACTCCTCTTAAGATTGCCTAGTCACTTCCTTTTTTTTTTTTTTGGCTTTTGAAAAGCAATGGGGTTAAATGACTTGCCCAAGTTCACACAATTAGGTAATTATTAAATGTCTGAGGTCAAATTTGAACTTGGGTCCTCTCTGGCTCTAGGGTCAGTGCTCTATCCACTGTATCACTGAGCTGCCCCTACCTAGCCACTTTTTATGACTGTTTTTCTTTTTCTTGTTTCCTCACTATTCTCACCTTAGACCTTTGTTTTTCAGCCTGTTCTCAATCAATTTATTGTCTCTCCAGAAAAAAAAGTTTAATCTGTGAACTTTGCAGGCTTGTAAAAGAAAAATCTGAGCTTTCCCAAGGTGGGGGCACTGTTGAACTTTTCACTTCTAAGAACCCTCACCTTTAATAGTGGCACCATCATCATCAGAATGATCACAGAACAAATCTGGAGACTCAGATTCTCATACCATACTTTGTGACCTTAGGCAAATCACTTCCCCTCTATGGATTTCAATTTTAAGAGTTGTAAACTTTTGGGGTAAAACTAAATGGTTTAAAGTCCTTTCCAGCATTAAAATTCTACACAGAATATCCCAAAAGTCTTTTAAAATTGCATGAAGATTTTTGGGACACCTTGAACATTTTTGTGGTAGATCTTAAAGTTTATTCAATGTTTAAAACATCGCTATGCTTTTTGTATGTTTGTTTGTTTTGTTTTTTGAAATGCTGGTAGGACTGACCTAAGTAGGTCAAGCCTCAAGTAGGTTCAATTTAAAATGCAATAAGGGCATTTGGACCACAAAATTTAATTAAAACCAATTCTACTAAATAAGAATTAGCACAATCAATTTAAAAGGATATAAGCATTGTAAAAGGATATAACATTGGATATATATCTTTTGTCAGGTCCTGAAATAAATCAAAGCCACGAATTGAAGAGTAAAGTTTCTTTGAGTAACATGGCAGCAAACCTGCCATCTTGGGGGATATCCAGTGGATTTCCCAACCAAAGAGACTCTTGACAAGGTTTTTTATAATTTTAGGAGGAGAGGGAGAGTAGATAGGTAAAGTAGCAAGGCCTGGTCATGAGATCCTAGGGAGGCATGGAAAACTGGGTAAGGAAAGTCTGGCTGTTTTCCCCTTCATTCCATGAATCCCAGTGGAAAAGGCAAGGATTGTAGAAGCTGAGATCCAATTTGAGCTGAGCTCCCTATAGCACCTCTCTGGGTGGGTGAGTAGGGACCTAAGGGTTAGTTCAATTTAACCTAATCCCATTATCTTAAAGGTAGCAATTTAAGGATATTGCTAGAATTTTAACATTGTCATGATGACTAAGAGGTTTAGGCAGTCCATTACACTCAGTATTAACAATTTTCTATCATTACATTAACAAGTATATTGTTTTGTCATTTTAAGTGATGATTATATTCACATTCACCATGTTCCATTAATGGTCAGACATAATGTCTCATTCCATATATTTGTGTAAATCCTTTCCAATACTTTTACCAAATAATATAATGAAGCATTTGGAGTATAGAGACATGGTTTTGAGTACTGGCAAGTCATTTAACTGAGCCTCAGTTTCCTCATCTATAAAATATGAATAAAGTTACTAACACTACTTACATGTAAGAATATTACTGAGGTAAGATTTTATCAGTGTGAATTATTTGTCTTCTTCTCCAGCCTGACTTTATCATTATGTCTAGAGTACAGCTTTCTATACACTGTCTGCAATGTCTTTTTCTTGACTCTGCCCCCAAAATGTATATTTTTCTTCCTTAGTTCACCTTAGTTCCCCTAATGAATATTTTATTGGTCCTGTTTAATCTTTGTATTTTAAAGATTAATGTGAGAATCTGTTGAAACACTTACCATGAGCAGAGGGAAAGAATTAACAATGATTTATACAGGACTGTCTCTAGCATTTCATGCCAGGTTTGACCTCCCCAGCAGGCATAGGTTTACTTATACAATGAAATGTTGGTAGAGTTGACCCTAGGTAGGTCAAGACCTAGGCAGGTTCAAAATTTAAAATGCAATAAGGACTTCCAGACTACTAAACACAATTAAAACCAGTTTAAAAGGATATAAGATTTAAAGAACATTGCTTATCTTTTCCTGGAAAACTAACAGTAAAACCAAAAAAACAAAATAAAATAAAATAAAAAGGCCAAGAGAGCATTTTCCCTGAAACGAGCAAGAGATGCAAAAGGAAGCTGTTGACCTCAACTCCTCTTGGTTGGACCAAGGATCAGAGAACAAAGTGGCACCCTTTTTTTCCCTTAAAGGACCATACAATTCTATAAAAAATGAGTTCTGAATAATTACTTCTAGCTATGAGATTAGAATAATTTAATTTAATGACTTTGAAAGCATTGATGAAAACAGAACTTTTAAATTTCAGATTGAAAGGAATCTTTGAGGCCATCTGATCCAACCCACACTTGAAAAAAGGATTCCTTCTACAATGTCTCTGGTGAGAGATCACTCTGCTGAGATTAAGGTCTCTGACTAAGTGTATTACTCTAATTCTCAATCATTCAACTTTAGGATATCTCTAATTATTTGAATGCTTTTGTGAGCAGCAAGTCCAAATCTGCCTCTCTGAAACTTGCACCTACTTATACCAACTTTGCCCTTGGGCCAATGACTTTTGCAATTTATGTTGGTTTAAATTCAAGAAGTTATTTTATAAAACAGAACTATATATTATTTCCCTCTTTCTTTTCTCCTGATTACTAGTAATGATGTTTGCATAATGGAAATACTGTGAAGTGCTTCACTTACTTACAGATGGCCCAGTACTCTTCCTTGCTTCTGCTCTTCTCCCATTACTATTATGAAAAAGGCCATGCTTCTCTCATTGTCCAAGAACCATCCCTCTCAGGGTCCCCTTCATCAGTACTTTCTTAGGTCCTACTTTGTGCTGATCAAGGTTATAAACATAAGGGAGAAAGGAGGTGAGAGTGTGATAAGAAAACCCAGTTGATCTTGCAATCTATGAGCCTTGTTGTTGGACTGTGCCATTACAAGAAGGGTCAGATTGAGTCCTTGGTGTTATTGAATATATATAAATGACATTCTTGGACTCTTGTTATTGGTATCACACAACATCAGGAACAGTTTATTATCTTTGTCCCCCAACAGGATTGATATTCTACTGTGGCATTCTTTCCACAAGCATTGGGTGATTTAAACAAATCATTTTCAGATTTTCAATTTAGATATTATATACCTTCAGAGCAGTTAACTCTAGAAAATCACTGAAAATCAAATTATGCCAGCATCAACTCAACACATCATTGAACATCAAAGACAGTGTCCAAACATAGTACAATGATTCCCAAGAGCATAAAAGTTCCAGAACATTTACTTCATGTTCCTAGTAACCTCTGTGACAGGTGGTACTTTTAGATGTGCATTGCCAAGGTGAATTGAATTAGTACAATGGACTGGTTTTAAGGCTTTTGATCTATTTCTTATTTTTGATCCAGCTCTCTTGGGGACTGGTGGCAGACAGAAGAAAATTAAAAGCTGTTAAACTTTTGATAGACAGTGCAAAGTTTAGAAGTTTGACTCATTTTAATGTCAAATAAGAAATGGACTGATGTTCCTAGATATGGATACAAATGGCTTCCTCCTAACTCTTTTTACCTTGTATTTATTTTCTATATGTTTTGTAGAAATTCATGTGTGTATAGATTGTCTTTCCATGATGGTAGATGAACTCTTTGAGAACAAGGACTATCATTTTTTGACTTTGTATCCCTAGGATCTCGTAGTATAACCTGGCTTGCAGTAGCCACATCATAAATACTTATTAATTGGTTGATGAATGATATTCTAGTCATAGGTGAAGTCCCTTACAAATGAGATAAATGAAATTTTCTCTCATCTTGGTTTCATAAATGGAATGGATTCTGATCAGAAGTGATTTATCTTTTTGGAGAGAAAGTCTCCTCCATCCTTAAGGAGTTCTGATAAAAATGAAAATCATGGTGATTTGTGTGAGAGAGATTTTTGTGACATGGAGTTGCAATAAATCTTAAACCTATATGATGATATTTCTAAATATTTTTTACTCAGGAAAGATAAACAGTTTTCAAACTATTGGAATTTTTTATTTAGATTTATCTAAAACCAAGTTAAGCCACAGAACAAATCTTTCATTTAAATTCCATGCTGTTCATACCCATCTATGTAAAATTCTACAATGAAGTCTCACTCTGCCTTCAAAATTCCAATACATTTTTAGATTCCTTTGTTATTACAAACTGAATTTTCAAAAGAAAAAGTCTAGAACGAATTATTTTGGTAAATAACAAAATTCTCTTATTGCAAACACTCAAACCTTATTTTTAAAATTAAAATATGAATATGATTATACTGGGTAAAAGTAGCAGAGTGAAAAGGAAAATAAACTGGTGGGATAGGAACCTAAAACTAAAGACAGATGGAGTTTTAGTGATTAGCTCATTCACTAGCATAATAATAGATGATAGATGATATCTATAATAATAGATGATATCTGTAGTAGAGCATTCTGAGCTTGTATTGGGCTGATCAGCCACAGTCAGACACATTGTAATTTGTCTCAAACATAGCAATGTTATTTTATTCTTCTTCAGAAATGAAGGACAAGTACTAACCAATAGATGATAAAAAGAACTTTTAAAATATACTGCATAGCCCCTAGTTCTCCTACAGGAGAGGTAAGGACTCTCTCTCATTTGTTTTTTTTTTTTTTTACTACTAAGAATCACTGGTTAATGGGGGGAAATAGATAATTGAAGGATATAGACAATGTGAAAATCCACTTAATTTAGGTTTTTTCCTTTTGATACAAAATACTCAACTCATCTGCTTTTAGAGTTAAGAACAACTTAATTTCTAAAAATGCAATAAATTACAAAATATTTAATTCAGGTCTATATTAAAATCAACTAAGGGAGAGAGACTGAGGGGAGAGCAGAAAAGAGGGAACAAGAGGAAGGAAAGGAAAAAAAGGTCAAGGATATAAAGAAAGGAGAAAAATAAAAATAAGGGAAGAAAAGAGGCAAAAGGAGACAGTGCTTATTGAAGGGTAGGTGGGTGAATTCCTTTCACCCCAGGGCATTATTTTGCTGAAATAAATCAAGTATATAGCCTGTTTTGCTTTGGTTCCATTCAGTGAAGTCAAAAATAAAAAGATCTGAAATAGGACCTTGATCTGGCTGCTTATGACAAAGGGAAAATGGAGATGTCAATTATTCATAGAAAAAGTGCTACAACAATTTAAAGAAAACCATAGGCTCCACATTCCATGTAATCTTCAGGGGTGATGTTCTGGCTTTAATGAGCACAAGTGTAGTCCTTCAGGAACTTTTTGCAGAGAAGCAATTTAAATGAATGAGGCTCACAGTTAGATATTAATCACGTGCTTTTATCAGACTGAGAAAAAGCCAGATCAACAGAATCTGTTCCAATTACATAGTGTCTGGGAGATATGATTTAGAGATTACCCCCAGTGAAGGGCCACAAAGAATAAAGGATAAAATCATATGTTAGTAATTCACAGGATGGTGAAATTTAGGCCTAGATAGCAGAATGAGGATATAATTAATGACTTTTGCTGAAGATCTTGAGAAGTTCCTAATGTCAGTATTGTTAAGAGACTTATAATTTAGACATTTTATATGATATAAGAATAATACATGTATAACCAGTGGTTGTGATCCAACAATTTTAGCTGTTGGAGTCTGAAAGGGACTTGGATCTCACTCTGCTAACTTCACTAATTAGTAAGACCTTGTATAAATTATGTAACTTGGGTGAGGTTCACTTTTATTTTCTGTCAAATATAGGTGATAATGTTTGCCCTACCTGATGAGAAGCCATGACTATAATAGGCTATAACATACGGGCAATGCTTTGAAAAGAATAAAATATTATACAGTAGCAATCCTAATATGAAGGTATCAATAGAAGATTTTATTTTGGCTGGAATGGAATGAGTGATTTTTTTTCCTTTTGATCTTGTCTAACCTAAGCTCCAGTAGCATGCTAAGAGTTGTTCAGGTATGACAGTGGTAAACCTGTAGATGTCGCAGCAGGGGCTTTGTAAATTAATGTAAATAAATAGGTATATAAAGAATTAATATTTTTGGCAATATTATGTCTAAAGAGTAAGCAAGTCAGGAAAAAAAGTGGCAATTGCTTGGTTCCTAGTTCACATCCAAATTTTCAATAAACTTTGAACAAAAGAGCAAATGGAGTTGGTAGATTCCTTGCACTCAGCATACTGGGAAAAGATGACAAAACATGGAAAGCATCAATGTTGGAAGGGTGATGGGAAGAGGAGCACATTGATAATTGTCATAACTGTGAACTTATTGGAAAGCAATTTGTCATGATGCTTAAACTAAAATATCTATATTTTGGGGAGTTCCAATTGCTAGGCATATGTCTAGGTCCCTAAATTCATTGTTCTCTATTGTGTATATGTATACACATACATACACAGACATATATATGTGTGTGTGTGTATATATATATATATATATATATATATATATATATATATATATATATAATTATCTGAAATAAATAAATAGCACTTTTTGTGATATCAACAAACTAGAACCAAAGTAAGCATCATAGAATCATAGATTGGGGAATGGCAAATTGTGGAATATGAATGAAATGGAACATTATTGAGCTATAACTAACTGAATATGAGAATTCATGGATGCATGGGCAGGGTTGAATGATGCAGAACTAATAACAGAAGACAATAAATAGAACTAGGAAGATGATATTCATGACTATATTCAACACTGTAAATAGAAAAAAACAAGACTGTCATATAATTATAATTGCCAATCTTGATTCTAGAAGAAAGATGAAAACATACACTAATTTCCTTTTTTAGAGGAGTTTGAGGACAATGGATATGAAATACTGGATATGCTTTTGAGTCTATTTCAGTTTGTTTTCTTAGTTTGTTCTTTTTGATTTTCCTCCAAAATTAGCTATTTATTTTATATGTATTCTTTGTAGACTTATTTATTTACATGTTGTCTCCCTAGGTAGAACTTTTTGTAGCCAAGGATTTTCATTTCTCTCTTTGTATCCTCAGTCCTTTACTTGCTATTGGGCACACTGTGGGCACTTAAATTATCATTGATTGATTGCTTGATCATTGGAGGTAACTGACAAAACTACGAGGTTACAGATCCATTTGAGTATCTGAGAGTCACATGTTTGGTTGCAACTTATAAAAGTTTAACTGAATCTCTTGAACTATGTAACTTCTTTTTAATCTTGGTGATGGGCAAATGAGATAGGTTATAGATTTTCTTTGTGGATGTGATCCCCAGCTCAGTTTTACCATCAGGTTCAATTGCCTCTTAAGTGACTGCTGCCTGGCTTTATCTTTTCTGGGCCTACTAATATGATTTCTGTTTCACTGTTCCCCCAAAACAAACTTAGATCTTCTGTTTTTTTAAGATGATTAAGAAAGAGAACTTAGGCAGGTGGCTCCTTTTGGGACTAATGTCTGTTCTATAAGGTACTAAAGCATGAAGAATCAGGAGAATATTTAAAAGATTTTTTTTTATCCTATTTTAAAGGTTAATTAATTAATTTTCTATTTTTAAGCAACATTTTTCTTTTGAATCATTTAATTCTAATTATACTCTGATCTCTCACCCCATCTGAGAGGGCCTAGTGCATTCTCCTTAGAATAACAAAGCAATAGGTGGCCTTCATTAATTATTTTTTCCCCTAAACATTCTTCTTCTCTACAGGACATTCATGATTTTATCCCCATGTTTATTTAGTCCCTGTGTCCTAATTTAATATAATTTGTATTATTAGTTCCATTGCTTCCAAGTAAGACAATTCTGGGGATGACTTGTCAAACTGTTACCTAGATTAATTCAATTTTATCCATTTCATTTACCTCTACACCAAATTGATAGCCATAGTCAAAGAAGCAATTGCTTTTGTTTGGCATGATCTATTTTTGATTGAGTCATGTTTTTTCCTTATTTAAAAATTCTTTTGTATTTTATTTTTCTAATGAATCCTTATGCTCTAGTACCTTATAGAATAGAAATTAAGCAAAACAAAAAAAAATGGAAAAAACCTTTCAGTAGATCTTCCTTCCAAAAGGAAAAGGAAGTCTGTAAGTTTTCTAAGTCTTAGATTCAAAATGTTTAAAGGTCTTTTGGAACACAAAACATTTGGCCAGTTATACTATAACTTCAGTTATACATAAATGACCTCAATCATTTAATTAGTCTCTGAACATAGCTCCTCCTACTTTTACTGTCCTTGTCTCAAGGATTAGAAAGTTTTTATAAATGCTATTTATCGATCTTAATGGGTTGTGAATTCAACTCACTTCAGGGGACATCTTTAAAAAAAACTTTATAAAAGCTGTATCTGAGACTTTATGGTTTTCCTTCCATACTTCACCTCTTTCACCTATACAGAATCTTTCCTAACAAAGAAAGAGGGAGAAGGCAAGAAGAACAAAGTCAGATCCATAATAGTCATTGTCTTCCATTTCCATTCTTTGTTCTAATCCCATCATTATCAAACATATGTGACCTTGTCAAACTCTGAGCCACCTTCTATTTTAAACATGTTTTGCAAAAAGTGCCATGTTTGAATTTGAGAGGGTAGCTTAGACACCAAGTCAGAATGACTCAATTAAAAAAATGATCATAACAAAAGATTATTATGCAAGCTGAGGATTATGGCAAGTCTATAATAAAACCTACCCTTAATTCTGATTTAGGCTGTTGAAGGGAACTCTACAAGTAATTTAGTCAAGTCTAACTGTGTGACCCTGGGGAAATCACTCTGTCTGTCTCAGTTTCCTCATCTGTAAAACAAGGTATAACATTTACCACACAGGGTTGTTGTATCAAATGAGATAATAATTGTCCAAGCATTTAACACATTCATACCTGTCACAAATGATAGATGACAGATAGACACACAGTTATCAACTTGTATTTTTTCCTTGAAATTTTTTTTCTGTATGTGTATTGTATGTACCATATCTAGAAGTTATCTTTGCTACATTAATCACTATGACAAATACTTGCTTAGATTAGTTACTAACAGAAAGACTCATCTCATCATCACCATCTTTAAAGTATGAAACACCCTTTCTTGTGTTAATCCCCATCTAATCTAACTCTGTTAAAACAGGTAAATTGTTAGTATCTAGGAATAAGAGTGTGTGTGTGTGTGTGTGTGTGTGTGTGTGTTTGTGTTCATAGGCACAAATAGGAGCAATTGTATTTACCATGATTTAATGATTTGATCATGTAGGGAAAGTCCTATACAAATGCAGATCTTCACATTTTCTGCAAATCGTAGAGGTGGAAAGATGCCTCAGCACTAGGAGATTGGATGGTTTACTCCAGGTAAGACAGTCATTCTGGGTCAGAGTTGGGACTTGAACACAAGTCCTCCAAAATCAGAGGTCAGATCTTTATAGTATATCACACTGCCTCAGAAATAAATTACTATTAGATATATGCAGTTCTAGAAAATTATTTCAAGGCTTTCAGCAGTCTTGTGTGACCTGTATTCTCTTTATTTCAGTTTGAGTTCTGTCTAATCCTAAAATAACCCCTCAAATGTTACTTAACATTGGTGAGACACATTTCTTCAACTTATAATTCAGTCTATGATACAAAAACCCTTTTGTTGTGGAGACAGGTTGATGTTTATGGTATGAAAAATGCAAAAATGCATCCAGAAAGTGATAAATTAATTCATAAGGTCATAGAGAACAACTTTAATTAAATGCAGAAATATTGGGAAGTCATTAGCCAATCCCAAAAGGCATAAGCTCATGAATTAGTTTCTAGGATGGTTTTTCCCTTTCTCATCTCCTCTTTCATTAGTGGACTTATAATACATAAACTAAGGTGACTAGAATAATCCATGCAATTACCCAAAGTGGTTACTTAAGAAACAATTTGGGAGG
Organism: Macrotis lagotis; assembly: GCF_037893015.1. Taxonomy (NCBI): domain Eukaryota; kingdom Metazoa; phylum Chordata; class Mammalia; order Peramelemorphia; family Peramelidae; genus Macrotis; species Macrotis lagotis. The sequence goes on from NC_133666.1 coordinate 342,753,842, forward strand.
CATTTATGTGTGCTGTCAGGTCATCAGATCATATCTAAGAGACAAAGCTCATTTGAGAAGGTCATCATTTGCAGTATCTGAAAGATAAAGAACATTAAGATTTTTAGTTATTTTATATATATATATATATAAATCTGGTGTTAATGACTGAGATTCTCTGAGAGATGAATAATAGAGGATTCCTTTTTCGTGGACAAGTTTCCACAAGGACAGGGTCATAGCCCAAAGGAGAGGAGGTTAGAGCATCTGGCACTGGGAAACAATGCCTTAGAAGGGGGCTTCTTTAAAGGAGTCACAGCTGAGAGTAACATATGATACCACGAATAAGGACCCATGGAAAATGTGGAAGGACACATATATATTTATATCACGTAGCACTGTTCAGTCATTTCAATCATGTTTGATTCTTCATGACCCCATTTGGGGTTTTCTTGGCAAAAGATACTGGAGTGCTTTGCTATTTCCTCCTTAAGCTCATTTTAAAGATGAGAAACTGAGGAAAACTGGGTTAAGTGAATTTTCCAGGGTCACACAGTGAGGAGGTGTCTGAGGCCAGATTTATATTCTTGTAGTTGAGTCTTCCTGATTCCACTGCACAATCCTTTGTAGAAGCCTTTGTAGAAGAATTATAGGAGAAGATGGAGGACTAAAGGCCTAAAGGACTAAAGGACTTCAAGCTGCTGAAACAGTTGTTCTTAGGATATTATTTTTATTTTTAGAGATTTCTGTTGTGAACATCTTGGTATTCATTTTTTAACCTTTCAACATGTTCTTTCATTGGTTTGTGAACCTCATTATCATAAGGGCAGTTATAGCAATACATTTAAAGTTTGAAAATAGTGATTTTCCAGGATTTTGTGGATGTGGGCTATGAGCCAGAGAAATGATTTTTAAAAATTTCCTTTGTGAATTGGGCCTCTAATGCTTTGGGAATTTCTAATAATGTAAACATTCATGGTGTCCAATTTTAGTATGAAAGGTTGTTTTGCACTTCTAACAGATCCTGTTTCTATAAATCTCATTTAAATTCAGATTAATATAATCTTAGATCTCTGTGAACTCCACTCTTTCCTAGATTATTGGTATTTATTCTTTCTTGTTTATGTGGTACCATACCAATAAAAAGCATTTTGAGTACTCCTCAATAATTATATAATTATTTTAAATTCCATTTTATGTATTATATTAACATATTATTCACATTATAAAACAATTATAAATACAAGTTTAAAATTATGAGATAAAGAAATAACATTATTAAATTATTTCATTGTATATATTAATGGAAAAACCCTTTTTGAACTCATTAAATTATTTTCTAATAGCAAAAAATTATTAAAATATTTTAACGACAGTACTATGATTAAAACTGTTTTGTTATTTTTAAAAATCTTAGGCTCATTACTTTTTGATGTAGTCATTTGAAGGTGTAGTTCTAAGGTCATTTTATTTCTTTTTTTTTTGTACTGGCTTTTACTGATGAAAGAGATGCCTTACAAAGGTATGTAGAACCAGAAGGAAGTTCATCATCTGCTAAAATATGATAGTCATTTTTCATTTTCAGTTACCAATTATGCAAAAATTTTTATTGAAATTCAGGCAGTAAATTTCCATCTTCCCTGATGTCATTTAGCTTTTCTTGGAAATTAATCAGAAGGTATGGTGTTTTTGTATTTTTTAAGTTGACTCAAAACTGTGAAACTTTCTCTTTGAAGGATTTTTAAAACAGGTTTTTAAGTTTTTAAATTTTGAAGTGTTAGAAATTTTTTTGCACATTTTACAATTATATCATTTGGAGGAACAGTAGCTTAATATTTAATGTCTTGCTAACTGTAATGGCTTCATACTACCACTATCTCAAGATATAATTAGTTAATCATTCATGATAATTCACAGAAATTCCATATTGTGAATAGTCTTGATGATGTTGACTATATGGAGCTAACTTCTTGTTGCAATATGGCTAATGAATATCTTCTCCTAGGAATAGGATGCCATTTTCTTTATTGTTCACTTGGACACATGCTATCAATATGCTCTTCAATCTAAGGATTCTTTAGAGTTATGTTGGTGACTTTACACAGACCTATCTCACTTAAATCCAATTCACTTGCAAGTCGAGACATCGTCTTCTGGATGTCATTGGTCCTCTTTGAAAATGAAGGACAAACAACAACAGAATCTTTGCAAGAAACTTCATAAAATTATTTCCTGACTTCTCACCTTTGCACAAACCTTCTTGCTTAAAATGTATTCCTTTGCCACCTCTGCCTCTCATAGCCGCTGTTTGTTTTTTAAATCTGATTTGCCATTCACTAAGGGGAGACTTTGTTGATCTCTCTTTTTAGATAATAGCGCTTTCTTCTTCCTCAGGTTATATGTATATTTATTACTCCACATATTGTAATCCCACAATTGAATAAATGCTTCTTAATGGCAGGAAATGTTTTCCTAAAACAAAGTGGTTCTTTATGAATACTTATTGGATTGTATTGGAGAAATTTGGATAAAAAAATTTGGGGTTAAGTCCAGATCTATACACTAAGGAATTCATAACTAATTTTTAGTTTTAGATTCTCTACCTCCCTTCTTTCTTTTTTTTAAGGTTTTTTTTGCAAGGCAAATGGGGTTAAGTGGCTTGCCTAAGGCCACACAGCTAGGTAATTATCAAGTGTTTGAGGTCGGATTTGAATTTAGGTACTCCTGACTCCAAGGCCAGTGCTTTATCCACTATGCCACCTAGCCGCCCCTCTACTTCCTTTCTTAAGCAGACATGAATATACAAATTGATTTGCTGTATTACATTAGCCTTCACAGTCTTTTGAACTTAGAATTCAAGATCTTCCATCAGTTCCCCTGTTCTTTCTGATCTAGATTTCCATTCTGGATTAGGCACTTGTGCTTTCAGACACAATAATAATAAAAAGACAGACACAATAATAAAAAAAATAGTGGAAAGGTATTGTACCAGACCAAAGATTTTATTTCTAACTTTTACCAGTTCTAGTTTAACTTAGACTTTCACGCTAGTGCAGTTCTCTAGTCATCTTCATACTATCCTGTCACCCAGGCCCCTTGCCCTTTAACCTTTAGTTTTGGCAACAAAACTGAATTCAGCCTCAATCTTGTTGCACCCTCCTTTTTACAGCACCCTAATCAGCTACTCACTCTTCCCACCCCTGGTTATGGCTCTGATCCTAGGACTGCACTGGTGTAACATTTTGCTGACAAATTATTTAGATCATAATCTACTTTAATGGGTAGGGATATCAAATAGACTAAAATTGAAGTCAAATTTTTTTGGGGGGTGTCTTTACTGCAGGAACTGGGAAAAAAAGTATAAATCAACACTGTCAGGAGTCTTACTGATGATAAAATCATCAGAGCAGCAAACACAAAAACATATCAAACTGCAAAATGACCAGGGTGATTAAAACCGGGGCTGCTGTTTGCAGCCAGAGAAATCAATACTCATAAATGCAGAGGCTTGCATGCAGGGGAAGAAATAAACAGCCCACACACCCACTGAGGACATCTGTTCAGAAAGAAGGAAGTTTACCTGCAAACTAGCCTACCCAACTGGTGCTCATGCCATTATTATGGATAGGGATGTGAGAGAGACCTGCCTACACTGCTGAAATGTGATTCCAAGCTCTGTCTGTCGGCCAAAAAAAAAGACTGGTTTTGGTGTGTCCCGAGGAGAGTTTGTCTCTTTACTTTCTAATTTTTAATGTTCAGATTCATTTTCCTTTTTTAATAGAACACTAACTGGGTTTCCATCCATCAGATGTCAGCAGCTAATAAATATATTCAATCTCTCCCTATGATAATATAGCTTTCTTGGGAAAAGAATTAACAGATTTTGCCCTTTCCTTCCCTTTTCAAGGGAAAAAAATGAGGCTAAAGGGAATATAGCAGATATATCTGGTAGGTCTTAAAGAGAGAGGTAAAATTTTACAATTTTGGGGAACAACACCCAGAGGTCTTCAGAAATGAGCATGTCTACTTAAGTGTCTTTTTTATTTTTGCTTCAGAACATAACTTTTCCTTCGATTGATGAGGTGAGCATATTTTGTCATTAGAGGTCATTTCTTTTAAGGAAACAATAGAAATAGAAACTCTTTAATTTTATAGGTGAATATTCACTTGTGTTAAAGAAAAAAGAAACCAAACTACAATTTAAACTAGTTATCTCCTTTGGGGAGAATTTGAAGAGGGAAAGATTATAGAAAAGTTTGATATTAACAGGCTTTATTTTTAATCATGAACATAATTTTTTTTTGCCAAAGACTTCAGAGGCTTGTGTCTTTTAAAAAAAATTTCCGTTTGTAACTCAACTAGGGGTATGAAAAACACAAGCCCCTCTTAATCATTCAATCTACAAGAATTTATTAAGTGCTCAACATGATAATAAGTGGTGGGAATAGAAAGAAAAAGCAAAAAAAAAGTCATTGGGATGAGAGAGTTTACATTCTAAATGGTAAGAAAAAGATAATATAGTAATGATTAAGAATATACAAGATCCATAGAGCCTTTAAGTTGGAGGGATATGTGAGTGTGTGTGTGTGTGTGTGTGATGAGAAACAGAAAAACTTCTGCAGAAGGTGGTTTTTGAAGTCATCCTTGAAAAAACTCATGATGAGAGCCAGTGGTCCATGGATGGGCATAATCAGTGTCAGACACAGCTCCAGGCTACTAGAGTTCTGGTTAGGTGACACAGGGCTTAGAGATTAGTAAACCTAAAAGGATTGGAAAAGTAGGAAAGAATCAGGTTGTGAAAAACCTTAAATGGAAAACAAAGGATGTTATATTTGACTCTGAAGGGAATATGAAGCTGTTGGAGTTTATTGAGTAGGGAATTGTAGGTCCTTAATAAATGCTTACTTGATTGATTAAGTCACATGGTGGAACTTATGCTTAAGGAAAATGACTTGGGCTGCAGCGCAAAGTATAGATTGGAGTGAGGAGACTTCAGGCAGAGAGGTCAATTAGAAGACTACTGCAATGGTCTTTGCAAGAAGTGATGAAGGCCTAAATTAGGGTAGTACTTGTGTATCTGAAAAGAATGGAATCATTAAAGATTATTATTTTTAAAGTTTTATTTATTTTATTTTTAATTTATGTGATAAACATTTCCATAATATTCTTGTAGAATGCAAATCCTTAAATAGCTGAGTTCTCATGTGTACCTTTATGCATATTTGTAAACATGTAGAAACAGTGTCATGTAGTAAATAGACAGCTGTCTTTGGAGTAAGGAGGACAGAGGATTCAGTCTCCCCTATTACCATTATTTTCTATATGACCTCCCCTATTACCATTATTTTCTATATGACAGTTGTAAATCATTTAACCTTTTCATTTCCCCAGGCAGTTTTCTAAGTCAAAAAGTTGTACATAAGATGCCAATTGTATCAGCAGAAGGAGTATTACCATCTGGAAACTCCCGTTTTCGATAAAATCAAAGGTCCAGTCCTTTCCCCTTCTTATATATGTTCAGATATTCATGTAGATATGAATAGCAAGAGTTCTGTTGTAACAATCCCACCTTCTACTCCTGCTGTTGAGTTGGGTCCCCATAGCAGGACTATTAATTTCCTTGAGCTTTTGGGAGAAACCCCTACCAATGTGTTTGTTACCATAAATAAGATTAAAGATTCAGTTACAACTATACTTACATAACTTTTTAAAAAAGAGAATATGTGTGTGTGTGTGTGTGTGAGGAATCACAGGGTCTATGATTTTATTTGTGTACGGACCTTCCCTGTGGAAAAATTTCCTCTCCTGTGGCACTTCCAAACCTGCCATAGAACATAATGTTAGAGTTACTTGAGATATTGAGAGATTAAGTTAAGTGCTCAGCATCACACATTCAGAGGTCAGATGTGAATCTAACTTTCCCTGACTTTGAGGACTTCCATCCATAATTTATGCTATTTATTATTATAGGAATTTATGTTCGCATTTTTATTGTGCTTTAAGGTTTACAAATTACCTCATATGTCATTGCATGTGAAGTAGGCACTATTATTTTTTCCTGCAATATTCCATTTTAATAACAATACATTTAAATAATCTATCTATAAATTCAAACGTTTGTAATAAAATGATACTTCATCTACTTTCAAGTGAATTATCCACATTCTTACTGTGATACTTCAATGTGATAGGGACATGATTCAGAGCACAAGTATAAGGCATGTTCTACTATGTAAGAAAGACTTTCTATATAATAACAGCTAGCATTTAGAAAGCATTTTTAAATTTTGCAAAACTCTATTGCATGTATTTTTTCATTTGAGGTTTATCACCAGTGGGCTGGTAACTTAGAAATGAAATCTTTGGTCTCGTACAATACCTTTCCACTACTTTTTTTTTCTTTTATTATTATTTATCTACCCAATTATATGTAAAGATAATTCTAACATTCATTTTTGTAAAATTTTCTCCCTCCCACCCTTCCTTCCTGCTACATATCCTATCATGTTACACATATTTCCTTATTAGTCATGTTGTGTAAGAAGAGTAGGTACGAAAAGAGGAAAACAATAAGAAGAAAAAAACGCAAAAACAAATTTAAAAAGATGATAATAGTATCTCTACTTTCTTTAAGTGTTCTTAATATAGCAGGAGGTAGGAGAAATATTTATATAACCCTGATATTTATGACACAACTCAGTACATTCTTTTTTGCAACTGTGAGAGATCTTGTGATCTTAAAAGCTCTAATTTTATGTTCAAAATTTTTTTTGTTGCAAGAAATGCTACCACTCTTAAATTTAAATGAAGCAAGATTCCTATAGTCTCTTTGAAATAAATAATTTTTTAAATTTTAAGACCTGCAAGAAGTCAATTGTTGCTTGCTACTGGAAAAAAAGGTAGTTAAAAAGACTTTGCAAATGACATCAAATATTAAATGAAAAGTATTGTTCTGTGAAGAAGAGTTATGGGAAGTAACATAAAGAAGAAAAAGTAAAAGCTTTATGTGATTGTAGGGAATCAAGAATCATCATCTAGGGCTCATAAATCACAGATCTTGGACCTGTTGTCTTGCTCATTTTCCTCAAAGTATCTCAGATGATTAGCAACTGGGACCTAAATTAACTGAATTCTGAATAATTGAAAATGTAGAGTGAGAGGATTGCAGAAGAGAGGCAGGATCTTGTTGGGTTAAAAGGAAAGTTGGAATAGATAGAAATCTCTTTTGACAGATTCAAGAAGAAGATAATTTCAGGAAAGTAATTCTAGTAATAACCAAACTAACTAACTTTGGTATTTCCTTTCAAAGCCTTACTTCAGGTATTGTTATTTAGTTCCATAGCAATGATGCTACAAATAGAACTATTCCAAGGTAGTCAAAATTGAAAAAATAAACAAGATAGACTTACCCTTGAACAGGGATGCCTTAGTCTAGGTGTGGCTATAGCTGCACCCCAGGTTATCAGAGGAGCCTTTGAGGTTTGTCGCTATTGAACAGTCAAAGGAGAAAAGCAATAGAATAACTGTTGAAGAGACCAAGAAATAAGGAACACAGCAGGAATTGACTAGTGATGCAGGGAAAAATCGTTTCATCATAAGCTAGAAAAGGTATTTGCAGAGACTGAGTAAAAACTAAAAGATCCAGCACCATTCCTGAAGTGGATTAGAAGAAGGAATGATTTATTCCATTTCAATATATTGTAGATTCTAATTTAGGTTGTATTTAGAAATGAACATTCTCTAGCAAGTTTAGTCATTGTTCCTCAAAAGCAGAAGCAAAAACAGAAGAAACCACTCATAGGCACAAGCATGCATGCATCCTTTTGCTTTTATTATTATATTAGAAAGAAATTAAATTCATTTCAAATGAATTTTTAAGAGGTTTTCAGTATAGAATGGGGGACAAAGGGACATGGTAATTGCTAAGGTGACCTAAAATGGAAAAGGTGCAGCCTTTAGGCAAGAAATAAGGTTATAACTGATTTGCCAGGGTAGTGGTGGTGTTGGGAGATCTAAACTCAGGCTCTGAGATGGCTGTGACCAAGGCTCCAACCAGCCAAATAGATTTTGAGGCAGGAGACAATATTCTTGGAAGAGCCCAATTTCCTGGGACCTTGATGATAATGGAGGATTGAGCATTCTGCATTCAAAGAAGTAGGTTCAGACTTAGTGCTTGTGTTCCAAACCTAGTCCCTGAGCAAAATGGGGACATGAGTGGGGGGACCACTGTAACTAGTCAAGCAATGACAGTTTTTAATTGATAATGGTCAAGTGATAATGGAGAGCCCTAACTTTGTTTCACTGGGTCAGGACAGAATAGCAAAAAATTAGAATATAGGATTTTAAGGGGTATATGTGGGAGGTGTGTGACATAGGGTATGACAGGAGTATTCACCCATGAGTCATACTGATACTGGTTCCAGTTCCATAGTAAAAGAAGGTTTCATAAATCTATACTGAAAGTTGTTTAGTTTTTTAAAAATGATGTAAATTTAAATTTCATTTCTTTAAATTCGGATATTTGAAAAGTCTAAAACCAGAATGGATACAGTTTTAGAATAAAGACATATATGTTTATGCTATGATATATATATATATATATATATATATATATATATATATGATTTCATGATTCCTTTTATAACCCTTCAGCAGCTGTGTAAACTATATTTCATCAGTGCTGAGGAATAGAGCAAGGGAAAAATTCTAAACCCTTATGGAAATAGGAGAAAAAATATATTATAGCTAGAGTTTGGGAATTGAGGAATGAAATTCCCTGGATCTTACTTTTTAAAGACTGGAAGGGCCAAAGAACAGATAATTTTAAATTTGCAGGAGTCTGGCTAATTTTTTTTTTAAATCTCAAGATTTAAAAAAATTTTTTTTAACCCAAAACAGGTTGAGCAATAGAATTAAAGCTATTTTGTTGTGAATAGAGCTGTTATGATAAGGTCTTGTGATTAAAAATTAAGCATCTAATATCATCTCTCTGAGATATTTAAAAACTAAACTGAAGAACAAGAAAGGTCTCAAACTGAGCACTGGGACTGTTTCAGGCTGACTGAAGCACAGTCATGAAAGATGATGTCAGTTTTTTTTGCATTAGGTATAGTTGAAAAGAAAGAACATATAATTCAATTACCATGAAAAGATTTGTGCAGTTAGTTTTTTTTTTAAGATGTGAAATACTAGGGTAAACTTACTCATATATGAAACAAAGATTATATACCCTTCTGGCAAGTCTTGAAATAAGCCAATTTCAAAATTTAAGAAATTGATGGAAAGTGGATCCATACCATAAATAAATGAGTATATTTCCAGGGTTATTGGTGGCATTGCCTCATTGTATCACCTTAAGGAAGCTACTTAATCTTTTGTTTGTCAGAGATTTCCCATCTTCAAAATGAGAAACGCAATATTTATCCTTAAAAAGCCACTGATGACTGAAAGACCATTAGTCAATCCTTCTATTATCCAGAGTTAAAGTCTTAAGTGGATTTAACTAGATCTGTTGAAATGATTGTCTTTACCCAACAAATATAAAGTAATTGAATTATGTTACAATGACAAAATGCTACTTTTTGACTAAATTTCCCCAGAAGGATCTTTCATTCCTGAATGTAAGGTCATTACCTCACCACAGAAGAACATACTATTTTCGTCTTTTTTTTCTTCTTATCCTTCCTCTACTCAACTAAAAGTTATAGTTGTTTGAGGTTTCAGGAGAACAAATGTCTAAAGTGACTACGAAGTGGTTTAGGAAATTGGTTTTATCTGTGCTCATGATTTCTCCAAGATGTTATAGATAATTTCCTCCAATGATCCTAATGAAAAATTCCTATTTATTTTATCACATAAATTATTTATCAAAGATCTACTCAATATACTTCAAATCTTCCTTCATATCTTTTTATATTTTTGGGGATGTAATTGTAGTGCTTGACCTCCTCATTTGCTTATATGGTTCTCTTTAAATGACCAACCCATTTTCATTTCTGATCTTACACTTTCTTGAATACATTTTTACACCCCTTATTGATAAGAGTATGTTATAGCTAACCCAATTAGTGTTGTGTGTTAGGGCACCCATTCTATACCCCTCCATTTTTCTTTGGGTTAGTTGCAATTTCAGTGCTTAAGAAATTGTGATATCTTTTTAGTATTAGAGTAAGGGACTGATTCAGGAAGAAAGCATGTTGTTGATAAAAGGATTTTATTTGATTTTATTTATGAAGAGAAGAGGAGGTCAAGGACATAGTTAGGCTTCTTGAAAGTACAGCACAATTCCCCACATACAATCAGTCTGCAATCTTCTCTTTGTTCATTTCTGGGCCCAGCTAATTGGCCCTCTTTTGTGCCAGTTCTCTCTCTCTCTCTCTCTCTCTCTCTCTCTCTATATATATATATATATATATATATATATATATGTATATATATGTATATATACATACATATATATGTATTATATGTATACATATGGAGTTACTCCCATGGTTTGAAAAATACACATTCTTCATCCATTTATTTTTTACTGAATGAAGCATTGAAGAGATCTCTTTGGACTGATGGTGGATCTCATTTTTTTTGATGGCTAGAGTACAGGATTGGAATTACAAAGCTTCTTCATTTGTTTAAATCCAGTCTCAGACACTTACTAGCAATGTGACTGGCCAAGTCACTTAACCCACCTTTCCTCAGTTACTCATGGACTGGAGAAGGAAATGGCAAACCATTCCAATATTTTTGCCAAGAAAACTCCAAATGGGGTCACAAAGAGTTGGACACAACTGAAACAACAGAAACTACAAAAACAAATCTCATTGAGAAGACTCTTTAATATTGTGGGGCTCAATATAGCCAACATTTCATCTGTGAGTAGGATTATTTGGAGGACCGTAAGAAATTTCTCTTCTATTTGAACTCTTTCTAGAACATCTATTCCATGAGGATGGTAAGCACCTCCAATTGACTACACTTGTTTTATGCTGCTCTTGATTTGAGGATCTTTGAGCCAAATTAACTCCATGATTACATCTTTCAAGGAATCTTATTATGTGGGAAATATTTTGTTGGAAGGGAAGCTTCAAGATTATGTTTTACTTAGATACATTTTTATTTTTTATAAACAATCAACATAGGAAGATTTTGTCCTGTCTCTATCATTCAATCAGTTCTGAAACTTTGGAAATGTGATCTACTCAGGGCCATAACTAGTACCTTTATCATTCATAAAAATGTGCCTTTAGCAAGTAGCAAAAAGTCCATCCCAATAAATTTAAAAAGAATTCAGGTGAGGGATGTGGATAACCTTATAAGGCCTTTTTGAGGAGAGACCTTGGGGCATTTTGGGGAGACAGAAACTTCTGGAAGATTAATCCTTATGGAAAAAGTCTTAGAATATTTATATTATAACCATTGCTGAGGTGACTCACCATAGTTTGGGTTCACTGTGGGAGACAAGAAGAGGGGGTCAACCTTTGGTAAAAATGGGAAAGAAGAAAACCACTTTTTATCTTTTTATTTTGCTAATTGTTCTTGATAACTCAATTATAAACCTGTATATTTCAATTTTGATTCCCCAGTTAGTTCAAAGTTTGGTTACATTATCTTAGTAATGACTTTGAGCCTATTGTAGATTTGTTGTTGTTCAATCATTTCAGTTGTATCTGATGCTTTGTGAACTCATTTGTGGTTTTCTTGGCAAATATACTGGAGTGTTTTCTCATTTCTTTCTCCAGCTCATTTTATAGATGAGGAAACTAAGACAAAGGAGCTTAAGTCTTTAAGTTTTTAAGGTTATATATCTGAAGTTGGATTTGAACTCAAGCAGAGAAGCCTTCCTGACTTCAGGCCAGGAACTGTATTCACAGTGCTACTCGCTGCCCTACGTTGAGATAATTTTTTTTATAAAAGACTGCCTATTTCCTTCCCATATCTTCTTTAAAGTAACTCTGAATGCACATTTGAACCATTCCCATAAGGATTTTATAGAGATAAAAATGCAGCTATATGATATGATGGCTGTTTATTTTTTTTTAAATAACAACATTGTCTGTGATCTTTTTTATTCTTTTGAAATATTCCTCTCTTTATAACTGATTTCTACATGTTTAAAAGTGTGGTGCCTTTAGCACTGATTTCTTTTTTGTATAACTTGTGTCAAAGACCTTTCATGACATGAAGAGAGCAGGATTTTCTCTTTCTCTTTTCTTATAACTTCTATCTGGGTGGCCAGAACCACATATGCATGACAATGTTCAGTATATGGAGAATGATTTGCTGTTCACAACAGAAAAAAATTTCTTAAAGAAGGTAAGCAAAACAGACTTTAAAAAACAAAACAAATATTAACCCAAAAGCTGTAAGTAAGCCCTCAGATCCCCTTATAGTTCTGAGTACAGGCATTGCTCAAAAAAAATCATTCCCCACACATCTTATCAGGGGCCACCTTGTTACCTCAAAGGGAAGAGCTGTCATTCCTTTCAATTCCCTCCTCTTCCCTCTCTCCTCAGTCCACTGTCATAATATTTATATCTGTGAAGAACATAGTCTACTAGTTTCTTGATTTAGACCGTCAGACTTCTTTAGAGTTCTATAATCTTATAATGCCATTTCACTGATACAAAATAAAAGCAACCACCAAAAAAAAAAAAAACCCAAAGAAACCAAACCAAACTCCACCTTGTCTTCTCTTAGCTTCTATTCTCCTGCTAATACCACCTTTAAGTTTTTCACCTTGATTTTTCAGATCCCTCATTACCAGCCTCATACATGGCCATCTTTATCTTTTGAACTAAGATGTAGGGCTTTTTTGCCTTACTAATAAAACGGAAAGGGGAAAAGGTCACATATTTTAGCAGCTGCTACTTGATCAAAGTGTATTTGGTTAGATTTAGTTGCTCTTTGTAAATTATCTTCTTAAATGATGTTTTCGCTTCCTTTTATACCACATCAAGCAGTGTGGTGATAGATTCCAAGAATAATTGTTTCACTATCATCAGTGATGACAGTTGGTTATTATAGAAATACTGCTAGGTATGTCATTTAAGAACTACTTATTTTCATTTTTCCAGTTTCATTCATAAATATTTATGAAACATAGTATTTCTTGGTCTCATTACAAACTTACTACAGACTTGTTTTCCCCTTTACTACTATGTGTGTATATATTCATGTAACTATTGTAATGCTTTGTGAAAGATACTGTACTTGAAATAAGCATCATGTGTCTTTTTTGTTGTTGGTAATCAGTGGTTTGTTGGCTGAGGCAATTTTAGATCTCTTTTGGTCTTCTGTTGTGGTGACTATTTTTGCATCAGTAAACTGCTTTAAGAAAGGATTAGAAGCAGTGCCAATATCTGGACATTCATCCATTTCTTATTTTTCTGAGTCAATAGTTTGTCCAGACAGGTTGGGTTGGAGCTCTTATAATTGAATTTTTCAATAGCTGGCCATTTCTTGTCTGCTAAGAAATGGCTCTTTCTTTGTGTATGTATCTCTCTCTCTTGCTTGGTGTTCATCACATCCATCATCTTCCAACTCTTTTCTTGAAGAAAAAATTTATGTTATAAGTCCTATTCTGATATTCCAAAGCAAAAATGTTAGGACAAACTTGCTAGCAACATATTTAAAATCCAAATAAAATCTGTATTAGACACATTACATGGTGTTTTTCCTTGAAAATAAACATAGAGAAATTCTAAATATGAAATAGGGGGAGGCATTTGTGGAGTTAAATTTGCTTCTGAGTTTGTTACCCTCTTCCCATCAATTCCTCAGACAAATCAGGAAACCTCAAAATATTCTAACATTGAATATATAGAAATTGTTAGATTAACATTACATATTCTGTCACATTGTGATTATAAACTTCAAGGACCACAGGTTTTGAAGTAATGACAAAATACATAATAATTATTATTTAAGAAAGTTTAAAAAATCACAATAATATAACATCTAAACTAAACAAACTAAAGAAAGCATTATCCTTAAGAGATCTGGTGGAAAAAGTCAGAGTCATACGGGAAGGAAGATAGATATAATCACTATCATCCTGTCTACTACCACTAGGAAATAAATAAGCATTTATTATTAAGTAGAAATAAGCATTTCTTATTTATTATTTATTTGGCACTTACCATGTGAAAGATACTGATCTAAGTGCTTTACAAATATTTTATCCTCACCATCCAGGGAGATAGATGCAATTTTTAGCACCATTTTAGGAGACTCGAGGATCTGGAATATTCCTAGAACAAAAGTGAGTTTGGTAAATTGTAGGGCAAAACAGAGGAATTCAAACAGTTTCAATAAAGAAATGCCCTGCAAAGAAATTTTTTGGTATATGCATTATTTTTGGGAGTATGTCAAAATGGAATTGCTACATAGGGGGAGTCCTTCAGATACTCTTATCAGAGGATGGCTTTGTGCTACCTCAACCATTTGTAGTCCTACTGGAGTTCTGAAAGCAGTTTACTCTAGCTACTCGCCCAGATGGGGAAAAATGGTCTGTAAAAAAAGCCTATTGTCCAGGCTATGCCTTGAATTGAGCCCATCAATAAATGTCTCTTGAATTGTAGAGATTGAATTGCAGAGATCTTATATCCATCAGCACATATGTTTTGTACATATATCAGATCTAAACCATAAACTAAGTACTAGTTCTTGATCAGTATTTCAATTGACTGTGTAGGTTGATAAACTGGACCCAGAATTGAACAAAAGGAAGAGAGAAGGCTGGATTGCATTTGGGAAATGGTACCAAATTTTAATAATCCTAAGTTTTTACCGGAAGCAGAGTCCTATCTTTTTTAATACCAGTATTTTTCTGGTTATGTCACACCACACTCTCTGGGGAGTTAAAGATATGCACCATCTAAAGAGTAATGGAGAGACATATGGTAGACATAAATAGGCTTCAGCATTTTCCAAAGTTTTATAGCTGCCACAAAAATTACATGCTATTTGATATAAACTCCCCAAACCTCCCTAGTCACAATAAAGAATAATAATTGAGCAAAATCAACAGTCACAGCCATCAAATTTGAGAGCAAATACTACATTTGGCATCAGTAAGTCCCTGCATACCTATGACAAGAAAGAATGTGCATTTCTATACACTTGACCCAAAATGATCATTGTCTTTAATCTGAATTCTTTTTAGGTTGGTGAATATTGCCAGTGAAAGATTATATGCATGAAGCAACATAAAATATATCACGAAAGAGATATTAACCACAAAAAGGGGGATAGGCTAGTCTTGGAAGATGAATAAAATCTAAAGTATATTGAAGAAATTCCCTAAGATACAAGTGGTCCTTTTATTGAGGACTTACAGAAACAGGCAAGTACCACAGGAAGAAAAAATCATGGCTGCATTATGCTCTGTGCCACTAAAGAGAGTACCAATGTTGATGAAATAATATATCTATTGAAATAAATTATTTCATAATTTACTTGAGAAGCAGGTACTAAGTAGATAGCATACTGAATTTGAAGCTGGGAAGTCCTGGATTCAAATCCTACCTCTAACACTTGATAGTTTTATGACTATAGAAATAGCTGAGCTCCAGAAACCTCTTAAGACATGTCTACTAAGTTCTAAATGGATTGTGATCTGTTTCAATGGAGTCAGTTTCCACACTGTTGAAATTCAGGTTCATAAATTAAAGTTTAAAAATAAAATTATAGTTACAACTCAGTCTTCCCATAAAATAATATTTATATTTTACAGAAAAATTTAGAAATACTAATGGATTTATCATATACAATTGAGTTACATAAGTATTCATATGTGTACATATATGTATGCATATCATTTTCTCCCATATTTATATTTTAACATATCTATATTGAATGAATTTATATCTTCTTTCCTCTGATGTCTCACTATTATCAGTTACATTATGAGCATATACTTAAGTATATGAATATATAAATATTTCCTTTTCTGACCCATCCCACCAGTGTACCTTCCCTCCATCACATTTAACTATATATTTTTTGAATTTATTCTGAATATGATTTATTCTGTATATAATCTCTCTATCTCTAATCCTGTTGTCTCTCCCAAGAGAATGTAGACTTGAGAGCATGGACTGTTTCTTCATTGCATTGTGGTTCCTAGCACATCACAGATGCTTGATACATGCTTGTTGATTGACTGATGAGTCTGTATGTGTATAATGATGAAATATTAGCTTGTGATTTTTTTATGTCTTTAAAACTGGTGATACTGAGATGATTGTCCCCCCCCCCCCCCCCCCCCCCCCGACGTTTTCTCGCTTCTGCTTTTTTACTTCTTTTCTTTCCTGGATATTCCTTCCTGGGTATTCCTTTAACAGGGCACCATGAACTAAATTGGTAAGAGAAAGGACTTCCTTCCTCTGCTTCCTCTTTTACTGTAACTCTGAGAATTATCACTCTCAGTTTTAGGTGCCTAGAGTCATTTCCACCAGACCAGAATAGAAGCCTTGGTAAACTGATGCCAGGATTGAAGGTGGGGCAGTACAGCAAGCCAGGTTGCTTGGGAAGCCCAAAGAAGCTAAAGTACCTGTGACTCTAGACCGAGGGAATTTTTGACTTGGAACTAGGATTATGCTCTAAAATAACTGAGCTAAACTATGAATCTAATTCCTTCCTTAGTATCTGAGATTGTGGTTGTGATGGAGGGAAGAATTATACTTCTATTGAGTGAATGAGTTACATATTTTGAAGGAGGTATTATTTTGTAAAAGTGAATCTTTTTTTTTTTTTTTTTAAGATTTTTGCAAGGCAAATGGGGCCAAGTGGCCTGCTCAAGGCCACACAGCTAGGCAATTACCAAGTATCTGAGACTGGATTCAAACCCAGGCACTCCTGACTCCAGGGCCAGTGCCCTATCCACTGCGCCACCTAGCCACCCCAAAAGTGAATCTTTCAATGGCTAAATGAACCTGGGATGTAAGGAGCCCTCTATAATTGAGGTAACACCATTGGTAGTGGCTGGAAAGAGTTTAGACAGGAAAACAGGTTTTCTATGAGTTAGCACCACAATCATTGGTTACAATAAATGGAAAAATTTTGAATATTGTGGATCAATTCACTTACCTTGGCAATATACTTTCCAAGATACATATATACTTAGGTTGATGCCTGCATTGATAGAGCTATGAAAAGTGTGGGAGGGAAATATCTATATGTAGATTGAAAATTCTACAGAGTCATTGTGCTGACTTCATTGTCATATGTCTGTGACACCTAGAAATTATGCCAGTGTTCTACCAGGAACCTAATTTATTTCCATTTGAATTGTCTTAGGAAGATACTGAAGATCATCTGGCAAGATAGTATTCTAGGACATTGAGGTCCTTTCTCAATTTGAACTCTATTCAGACTCTATAACAGAGTGCGCAACTCCAATGGTCTGGCCATATTGTTCAAATGCCAAATATACATTTGTCTAAAAGACTATTTTGTGGAGCACTTTCCCAAGACAAATGCTCACATGGAGGTCAGAAGAAGTGATACAAGTGGGGCAGCTAGATGGCACAGTGGATAGAGCACCAACTCTGGAGTTGGGAGGATCTGAGTTCACATTGGGCCTCAGACACTTACTAATTGCCTAGCTGTGTGACCTTGGGAAAGTCACTTAACCCAATTACCTTAAATAAATAAAATAAAAAAAGCAATGCAAGATCATTATCAAGATCTCCTTGGAATAGATTGTAAGACATGGTGGGCCTGCATCAAAGAAGGTGCAGCACTCTAGGAGCAAGGTAAAATTGCAGTAGCTCAAAAGATACGTGTGAGGAGAAAATTTAGAGACATGTCTACTCAAAATGTTTATATGGACTATGGACTATTTGTGTTCTACCTGTGGTAGGTCCTTCCAACTTGTATTGGTGTGATTAGTCACACATTGTACCTTGTCTCCAATATTGTAATATCAGTTTAGTCTTCTTTGGAAATGAAGGACTAATAACAGATACCTTCAACCTTCTTAAGGTTGCAGAGAACCCTGGGGGGAATAATAAATTCTAACCTACCTTGCCATCTGGTAAAAAAAGGGACATACTAGTCAAAATTGTATTTGAATGATACTTCATGGGCTCTTCTCTTGGGCTGTGCCTATGTGAGCAGATCCATTTTTGGTGTCTCCTTTATCTTGCCATACTTAGAAACCTAATTTAGCTACAAAGCACAAAATCACAAATCCCTTTTAAAGATCCTTCCAGAAAATATCTTGTAGAAGCTTTTATAATTATAATTGTTTCCCCACTCACTGGCATTTTCCTATCTTTCTTTAGTGAAATATCCAGAAATCCCTGTTTCTCAGAAACCAGCTTCCCCTAGCTTTCCTTGATGCCTCCTTCTTTCCTCATTAGATAATACAACCAAGTGTCATTCCTCTCCCTTTCATTCATTTCATATGAATATCTAACCTGAGAGAAAATAGTGATGAAGCCCCTCTAGGCAGTGTCACACTTTTTAGCTGTATTTTTTGAACTTGTAAAAGATATACTATGCTGATCTCAGTAGAAAAGAAAGACCCTAAGTAAATATTACTTCTCCACTTGTACACAAATTTTCTTCTCTTAGAGAGCCTGGGGGATTATGAATAGTTTTAGTAGTAGTTTCAACTACCACCATCTACTTATAGTTAATTTAATGGAGTCTTCCATGCCCAGTGGTTGAGAATCTGGGAACCTAAAGTCTAATTTAGACATATGACTGGGAAACCTGTCTTCTAAGTTCTAGTACAAAATAAAAAGGAATACTGACTGATCTCTGACCTAAAAAAATTTGTGTTGGTCTGTAACTGTAAGGTCCTTGCTGAGTTACCTCTTGCTGGTTTTTAGGATCAGATCTTTGGAGAAAAGTTGTATGCTTTTTAAAGGAAGAAACAGCATTTATAATTTATTTTCCCCCAGCTGTCTCTTGATTTTATTATATAACACCATGCCTTTTTTTCATGCCATAATTTCTCTGTGATATACATTAAACTACTTTTCTGACCTAATTCCTTTTTTAAAAAAAATATTTATTTTTCCAACTACAAGTAACAATCATTTTTTGTAAGCTTTTGAGTTTCACATTTTTCTTGCCCCTCCCCAACAGAAAGCAATCTAATATAGACTATACATGTATAATCATAACATTTACAATTTAAAAATCTGGGGGTAAATATTTATTTTAGTACATTTCAAATTAGAAAATAAAGTAAAACTTTTTTGCAATAAACAAATGCATGAATTTTGAGGAACTAGTCTCCAAGATTTCAATGAAACTTTCATTTTCTTATAAATAAACTATGCACCTATAATAATTGTTTTGTGTTTGTATGTGTATATCTGTAAAGGGGAGAGTATGCTACTTATCTAAATCTTTGGGAATAACAAACTTCATTTATTTGACTTCTGAAATCTTAAAATATAGAATCTTAATGAAAAGAACTCATTATTTTTCCAAAAGACAAACACTAACAGAAGTATTAAGGATAAAAAGTGCTAATATTCCTAATTAGGATTGATGATACAATCTGCACTGTCTGTGGCTTAAGTATTACAAATGTTATTAATGCATTTTATGTGTACTATTCCTATTCCTAAAAGAACAAAGGAGATTGCAAACTGAAGGATAACATCTTCAATATTTACCTCATCAGAGGATGAAAGTTTTAGTAAGTCTTTATTTTTGATTGGTTGCATTTTATTGAATACAAAATAGTCATCTAGCTCCCATAAGGATGACAATAAATCTCATTTTGTATTTCAGAAATCCAGGACTTCACTGGTATGAAAACTCCTTCCATTCACTAATGCTAATCACAACCCTTCTATGCCTTTAGTTTTCCTGAGTTTCTGTGGCCAAAAGTTTAATAATTTAGTGATGGGTTTCTCTGCATTTATTTTGGTTCTCTAATGACTAATATTCATTCCATTGTAAGCTCTAAATCTATGTTCCTATAATTTTTACTGGAAGTCTTCCACCTTGGTAGGCTTGGTAAAATGAGTATTTTATTGTCATAGCCCAGATCCTTTGCAGTATGTCATAGGAAAAATGTAATGGATTTGGAGCAAGATCCTTAACTGGAATTAAATCTCAGTTCTATATTTACCTTTACTATGAATTTAAGTAAGTTAATTAACTTCTCTGAAACTCTGTTCCCTCATCTGTAAAATGAAAAAAAAATGAGGAGACTTTAAAAATTTATTATTATTCTAAATTCTATGAACCTCTGACATCCAATGTCATCAGAGAGTAGGGAAGAAGACCTTTATCATAAGGATGAAGTGAGATCTATTAGAACAATGCTTGATAATGGTTAGCAATTGTGAAATCTTTTCCAGTTCTAAATTCTTTTCTTTTAGTGTTTATTTTTTTGGCAAGGCAATGGTGTTAAGTGGCTTGTCCAAGGCCACACAGCTAGTCAATTATTAAGTGCCTGAGGTCGGATTTGAACTCAGGTACTCTTGACTCCAGGGCTGCTGTTCTATCCACTGCGCCACCTGGCTGTGCTTCCAGTTCTAAATTCTATGACCCAAAGCACTGGTGCTATGTGATGGAAAGCATTTGCTATCCCTATTATTCCATGTTCTGGGATGTTATATCGGCAACACATAGGAAGGGAAATGACACATCAAGTTATCAGTTCTTTGATAGATCTGCAGTCTTATTGATCTAGGAACTCTATCCAAAAATACAAACCTTCCAAGTTCTCTTCTTTTGGGGGATTCTGATGAATGTCCTTGTGATGAGAATTTCATGATTTAATAAGCCTTATTCCCCCTCTTTATCAGTTGGGGAGAAAGTTGGTTGTTCTCAAGACTTCTCAATAACAAGGAGAATTTTCCAACTTCCAATATATAAAAGGTCACCACATATTATATTACAATCTGAAGTGTGATCCAGGTAGATAAGAGTCTATGATCATTCATCTCTCAGCAAAAGTTATCTGACCAATTTAGGAAGGGAACATTGTTATTCCGCTTCTTTAGCAATAAGCCTATAATGAGAAACCTCAGGTCCTCTCATCAACAGGTATTTTCCCTGAAGGAAAAAAGAGAACAGGATTGATTAGGGATCATTCTTCAAAACACAAAGTAGAGGAACTTGAGCTGCTTAGTCATTTCTTCTGCATATGTAAAGTGGCTTATTCTGTTTAGATGGAAATTTGGCAGATTCTAATGGAATTTCATTTACTGAATTAGAATTTATTGCATAAATGCTTCATAATGCAAGTATGGAATTATAGAAACCTGACAGGGTAATTTATTTTTAGGAGGACTTGAGAAGAGAAAGGTTTTTTAAGAAATATTCAAAAGGTCTTGCTTAGTAGAATGCGAGGTGCAGTAGTCACATAAATAATCAATTCTATATGGGAATCTAGGACTGAGGCTATATTCTTCAAGGCAAATTAATTCTTGTGATATGTAAAGTGAATGTGTGTGTGTGTGTGTGTGTGTGTGTGTGTCTTTTTTTCATAATAATTTCCTTTATTAGCAGGTAACATACACATTTCACCTTTCTATTTTCAATTCCCCTTTTCAAACTATTTTAGTGAAGCTCTAGGTATAAATGAAAGTGAGCTAATTTGTCTGTTTTCTCTGGGGCAAATTCAGAGTGAGTTGGCCTGAGCAGACAGAGTGGTAAGAATATTCCTTGCCCTTGGGTTTAGGTTCCCAGGGAGAAGGGCTCTGCTTTCACAGGGGGGCCTTCAAATGAATATCTTGCCCTTTAATTAGTCAGTGAATAAACATTTATTAAGCCCCCAAATATGTGCCAGTACAGTGCTAAGCTCTAGGAATACAAAGAAAAGTCCTTATTCTCAAGGAAATCAGTCTAATGGGGGAAATATCATGCAAATAACTGTGCAGAAACAAGCTACATACAGGATAAATTTGAAACAATCAACAGAAGGAAGGCATTAGAATTGAGGGGGTTTGGGAAAGGCTGTCCCTGGAAGAAGCAATTTTATCTGGGACTTGAAGAAAGCTAGTAAAACTAGGAGGAAGATCATTCCAGAAGTGGGGGATTGTCAGTGAAAATGCCAGGAGCTGAGAGATGGTTTCTCATATGAGGAACAGCCAGAAGGCTGATGTTAATGGATACAGAGTACATTCAGGGTTATGATGGATAAGAAGATTGGAAAAGTAGCAGTGAAGGGCAGGTTAAGAAGTGTTTCAAACACCAAAAAGAGGATTTTATCTTTTATAGGGGGCTATTGGAGTTTATTGAGTAGAGGGTAGATATCATCAGCTCTGTAACTTTAAGATGTTCATTTTTGACAGCTGAGCAGAGGATGAATTGTAGAGGGGAACATTGAGGCAAGGAGACCAACCAGCAGATTACTGCAGTAGTCCAAGCATGAGGTAAGGAGGACTTACACTAGATTGATATTAGTGTTAGATGAGAGAAGGGGGCTTATGTGAGAACATATTGAAATATGGGGAGGTGGAGAACATGACAGGTTGTGGACCTGATGGTATTCTCAACATCAGGAGGGCTATTAGGAAGAGTAAGCAGTTGGGGATGGGGGGGGGGGGAAGGCAAGATAATTAGCTCAGTATTGTGCATGTTGAATTTATATCATCTATAGGATATTCATTTCCAGACACTTCATAGGAAGTTTAAGATGTGAGACTGCAAGTCAGTAGAGAGGTTATAAGGCTATAGATTTAAGAATTATAAGCCTAAGAAATGATAATTAAATCAATGGGAATAAATGAGATTATGAACTGAAAAATTATTGAGGAAGAAGACAGGAAAGTCCGTGTGAAATTCACAGTTTACAGTCATGACAGATTAAGATTCAGCAATAGGAACTGAGGAGAAGTCAGATAGTAGGAGGAGAGTCAGGAGAGAGAAATGTCACAAAAATTGAAAAGAGTAATCTAAGGAGAAAAGAATGATGTTATCAAAGGCTGTCAAGAAGTCAAACAGGATGGGAATTGAGAAAAGGTCATTAGATCAGTAATTTAAAAGAGCAGTGATAACTTGAGAGAGAGCAGTTTTGGTTGAATGATAAGGTCAAAATCCAGACTGCAGACAGATAAGAAATTGAGAAGAAAGGATGTGCATATTGTAGACCTCCTTCTCAAGGAGTTTAGCCTCAGAGAAGAGATATAAGATGATAGGTAGTTGGAACAAAAGGATCCAGAGAGGGATTTTTGAAGATGGGGGAGAGGTAGATATGTTTGTAGGCAGAAGGGAAACAAGCAGTAGACAGGGAGAAATTGAAGACAAGTGTTAGAATGAGAATGCTCCTGAAATGTCCTTAATGGAGAGCATAACCTTTCATGGTGTAATTAGAGATAACAGATAACAAGTTCAAATCTAGAGCATTGCAAATTTTCCTGAATATAATCCATAAACATTCACAAAAATTTAGTTTATCTAGTCATGCAAGGAAAAAATGAATAGATGAAGAAGAGTATTGTCCAGACCATGATATGAGTTGAGATGGCCAGTTCCTACAATTGATTTATCATAAACACACACACACACACACACACACACACACACACACACACACACACATATATATATGTATGTATGAACAAACATTTACATTTATATACATACATGTGTATGTATATGTCTTACTCAGTCACTTTCCATAAAGGATAGTTTTAATCCACACTGAGGTACATGACTGATTCTGTTGTTATTTCATATTTCCTCCTGCTGTCTAGCTTAGCACAAAAGAGTAGATATTTATTTTGCAGGGTTAGAGGAAAAGAATTGGGGAGAAGAGGAAGTTCATGATTGATGTTTTCTATTTTCTTTGGTGAAGTATGAGAAAATTTGAACGCTGCTGAGAAGGGATGGGGAGAGTTTCTATAGATAGCTCAAGGAGAAAAGGGAAGTATTTGTGGGAAGGACCATGGAGATTCAGTCAGGGAAGGAGTGAAAGTTTTCTCTGTAGCAATGAAAGTCCAAATAATATTTAGTAATATACATTTCTAGTAGAGCTAGATAGAACAGTTGCATATTTTCCTCCAATGGCATTCATAAGAACAGAATTAATAACAGAAAGAATGGATGGTGGAGGTAACCCCAAGGCTAGGCTTTAGAAAGACATGAGTGGTGAGAGGATGGAGAGAAAGTTCATAGAGAGAAATGGACAATGAAACATTTAACTGGAGGCAGCCAGGTGGTTCAGTGGATAGAGCACTGGTCCTGGGATAAGATAGACCGGAGTTCAAATCCAGCCTCAGACACTTAATAATTACCTAGCTGAGTGACTTTGGGGAAGTCACAATCCTATTGCCTTGCAAAAAAAAAAAACCCAGCCCCCCCCCCCCCCCCAACATTGAACTGATTAAGTTTAGAGTCATGGTTTTGAAGGGAAGAAGGTAAGAGCAGAGTTAGAAAAATGGAGTATGGGACAAAGGAGAAATTAAATTTCCTGACATTTTGAAGAGGATTAAGGAGGTTTGAAGGAAGAGGAAAAGGGTGGTATGAAAGATTAGGAATTTGGGATTGGAAAGGCAAGGTTTTCTGACCTTGGAGACCAAACAGTTAAGGAAGATGGTAGAATTATATGAGAATCTTGTAAGGTCTGAGGTAGAGTAAAAGTTGGATATAAAAACAATTTATTGGGAAAAATATATTTATTGTCCTAAATGAGGGGATAGTATCATGGAATAGCATCTTAATATAACTGATTTAGAACTGGAAGGCACCTCAATTATCATTTATTCCACTCTCATCTTAAAAATGAGAAAACTGAAAAAGGTTAAATGATTTGCCCAAGGTCTCATAGATAACAACATCGGAGCTAGGATTTTAACTGAGGTTCACTAATTCCCAATACAATGCTTCTGTCCCCTAAATTAAGGAAGTAGTTGGAGTAGAGATGAAGACTGTGAATCATACACTGAACTCCTTGAGGAAAGAGAAAAACTGATAGTAATGACAACCAGTATCTGCATAGGGAGATGGAGAAAAATGGATGGAAGTAGAGGGAAGGCTGAAGTGGGAGTGATGAACAAGGACTATTTCTATTTCACTTATTTGTTATTGTAGTTGTTATTTGTCCTTTGTTCTTGAAGAAGACCATGATATCAGGGAGGTGATGCCATGATATGCAAGTGAACTGGATTTAAGTGAGGGTGTGTTGTACAAAGTCACCAACCTTACTTTCTCCTCTAAAGTCATCTGAGTTCCAGGTCAGATATGGATTAGGATGACAGGAGATGACCCTGGATGCAGAGACTTTAAAGAAGATCCAGCACATGTGATTAGGGATACAGGGTCTCCTAGAAGGAACAGAATTTCTGAAACTGTAAAAAGGTGGAAATATAAATGGATGGACAGATTTAATCCTGGGTGTCCTCAAAATCCGAGTAATTATTTATTGGTACAACAGGGGATTCAGAATATACAATAGGAAGGGCAAACAAGACAGAATAAGGTAGGGAAACCTGAGCAGGCTAGGAAATTAAAATAGGCTGATCATTTAACAAGAGTGAACCATTGAGTACTTATCAGTCATTGAGTATTCTTATGATATTAATATTTTTGTTTTGTTTTTTATTTTTCAAAAAGAAGAAGGCCTTTAGCAACTTGTATAAATCTTTCCTGGAGGGCTTATGGAAAATATTTGTATATTAAGAGCATAAGATGACATGGCATAGTGGGATTTTATATGTGTTTTAATAGAAGACTTTCATGATAGAGATCAATTCCAAAAAAAATTTCTAAAATCTTCAAGCAATTTAGGTTTTTTAATATCTCATAGTTATCATTATGAAAATGGTAAAGGAGACAAATCTGAGGCCATTTGTTTCTCTGTCATACAGTTCTGGTTTGTTAATTACTATTGATTGTTTATGTAAGATTTTAGAGTTTATCTTTTCCTGAGCTTCACTGTTATTAGTAAGTCTGCTTTTAGCTGTCTCACTCCCCCCCCTTTTCCATTCACTGATATTGGAAGATGTATAACAGTATTTGGAGTTCAAGGTGATGTGGCTTGATTTTTGCCATTTGCTGCCCATGCAAGGTTGTCCAAGTCTTTCAGTTTTCTCATCTATAAAATAATAGGCTTGTACTAGAAAACAATTCCAATTCCATCCAGTAGAAAAATCTGTGACATTAGGAATGACCTTAGATACGTCATCATTGCTGCAAAAGTAATAAAAACAATTAGATTGTGAGTGAGGGACTGAAGAACTCCTGTATTACTAATGTATTCTGATGCATAGACTTTGTTGACATGTATATAAATATCATATAAAAGCAACAAGAACTGTGACTTTAGTCCTTGCTCATGGCTGTGTTTCAGAGAGCTGGGACTGTTAGATTAAAGCCTAGAGAACATTTCTGAGAACTTATTGCAAACACAGAACTCTTAGTGAAATATCCAACAAACTCAGATAATAATTCAGAAAAACCTCAGTTGCCCCGAGTCTTCAAAGTTGGAGAATAAATTCTTGTTGCCTTATTGAATTTCAGATAGGTAGCATGTTACTGAAATGTCCAGGAGCAATGTGGATGACCAAATGATTTAATTGAATGATTCTGGAAGCCTGGGAAGCAATGATTATACTGAACTCATTTAGGTTATAAGTGTATTGAGCCCAGGGAAAGTTGCTAGGCTAATGTGACTATGTTATAAATTAAAATAAATGAAACCAACAAGATGAGAGCATCACTTCAATGTATGACAGCCTCTTGATTCAGAGAAGGACTTGCTAGGACAAAGTGGATCATTATTTTAAAATTAGAATTTGATTCATTTCAATCCAATCATCATTTATTATGTGCTTAATTTGTGCCTGGGTCTGTGTTAGATGTAGAGAATAAAAAAGACAAAACAAACAAATAAAACTTGTCTGCATATAAAGAACAGACATTTTACCTGGGAAAGATATGTAAACAGATTAGTATATACATGATAAATTGTGAAAGGGCAAAAGAGAATGAATGATTAGTGCTCAAAATAATTTTTAAGAGGAGTTGATTTCTGGAATCCTCATCTGAACCATGAAGGAATCTAGGGATTTTAAATTATGAAGGTTAGGAGAGAGAGAATTCCAGGCTTTAGTCTATAATTTGACAGGCAGGGTTGCTATGTATGAATACTTTGAGCCAATTGAAAATCCTCTATCTATGCCTTTATGCAATCAAGGATCTTCCATGGGTTAGGGGTAAGTATTTTTTGATGAGTTCACAATTTCACAATATCAGAAAAGACAAGTTAGAGATGCCTTCTGTTCCCACTTCTGTTTTTATTGGCATTAGAACCATTTTATATAACTATTTGGAAAACCATTTGAGGCCAATTGGAGCAGACGTGAAGAATTATGCTGCTAATATGGTTTAGCAGTATTATAAAACCAACCAATTATCATTTTAAAGGGCAGAGGGGTATGATACTGAATGGTTCTCTTAACTGAATTCTATTAAATGTAACATTAATTTCCTGATATGGTCATTTAGAGAATATGATA
The DNA here is from genome assembly GCF_037893015.1 of Macrotis lagotis. Lineage (NCBI taxonomy): Eukaryota > Metazoa > Chordata > Mammalia > Peramelemorphia > Peramelidae > Macrotis > Macrotis lagotis. Next base: position 342,781,258 of record NC_133666.1, read on the forward strand.
CATTTATGATGGCATAGAGGAAAAATTAAGATTAGAGGCATGTCTTTTCTAAGTTTTTCATTTGATTCAGCAAAACATCATTATAAGGGGTAGTTAACTCCAAAGCAAAAATGGTTATGCCTACATAGTAAGCAACATGCTAAGAAGACTGACTCAAGAGAGAAAACATTTGTAGCTCAAGGGTTATCCTGGATCATTGCCATCCATCTGGCTTGTATAATAGGGTGAGTGCCTGAAAAAAATTACAACGGGGATTAGAGGCTTCAGTTATAGTATATTAATGACATTATGGTAAATGATGTTGATTGTGATACCATTATGTGGAGGTATAACTATAATTATGTGTATAGAATAGCCTAGTGTTAATCAGTTATTATAAATGTATTGGAATCTCTTTGTGGGCTGGGCAATATAAATGCATTTTACTTCTGAGATAATTAAATCAGTTGCATGGGAAGGGGAGGGATCTAAAATTCCTATCCAAGAGCCAAAGTCAATGATATTTCTCAGATTCTAGAAAGAGCATGTTCTTTGAATGAATGCCCATATTAGACCAAGATTTTGCTATCAGTAGATAGTGTCTCTATGATAGATGGGAGGGAGATGCTTATTTGCACAATAAGCAATCCTAATGCATTTCAGAGTTTAAATGAATGTTTAGGAGTAGTGACTGAAAAATGTGCCTCAGAAACCAATTGGAACTATGAAAATTAGTAGTTAGTCAATAAGCAGGCACTGTACCGCGTACTGGATATTCAAAGAAAGGTAAGAGAGTACAGTCCCCATCTTTGTGGGGCTTACAATCTAATGGGAGAAACAGCAAGCAAATAACTAAGTATAAATTAGCTATATTTAGAACAAATATTGCTAATTACATAAGTAGTAATTATTTACAATTACTTTATGGTTTGCAAAGCAATATTCCTGTATAATTATTTTGAGCCTCACAACAACAATGGCAGGTAGGTACAGCAGGAGGAACTGAGTCCCATTTTATTTCTAATGAAACTGAAATTGTTTATATGACTAGTCCATGGTCACACAGTAAATATCAGCAGTGAGATTCAAACTCATATTTCTCTAAGTCAAGTATCCTATTAACTACAATATACAGCTAATATAAGAATCAGTGTTCAGAATTTTAAGATCTGCATCAAAGGTAAACCTGAACAGTAGAAGTAATTTTAAACTTACTACCTAGGGGGCAAAAATAACCCCAGATAAAAGTGGCTGGTTATTTAGTTGATACCTTGCTTTGCACTGCAAAAAAAAAGTCATAGTGATATTACTTAACAGATCCTTAATTACTCTGACCAATATCCTTTGCAACAAATGATGTAGTTATGTGGAAAGATTAATTTAAAAATTCCTAGAAGTAGAAATACATATTAATATGTGCCATAGGTTACTTTTGGCTCTTATTTTCTGGTCATGGAGTCACTATTAAACATAGGATAGGAAATTGTGTAATATATGGGGTAAGAACTTTGGAGTATAGTCAACTAGAAGTTCATTCCAAATCTAGACAGTTCTCATTATGAATGAACTGTTGGGGGCAAAGGATTTAATGTGTTGCTTGGAAAATTAAAAAAATATTTTAATTTATGTAATAAAACAAGCATTTCCATAACATAGTTTAGTAAAATAGATGATTGCATATGAAACTGCAAATCTACTATGCATAACTTGCTATTCCTTTTAAACATTTAATGTAGTTATGTCAATTTTTTTATTCTCATCCCTCACTCTAGAGATGATCACCATTAGACAGAAATAGGTATTAATAACTAATATTATTCTAAATATACAATTCTATTTATTAGTTCTTTCTCTAAAAAGCAGATAGTGTCTTTCTCATTCATTCTTTATAATTTGGGTATTTATACAAGTCAAAATTACTTATTTGTTCAACGTCATTCTCAAAACAATATTGCTGTTACGGTAGACAATGTTTTGGTTCTATCAGATTGGCTAAAATGATTGAAAGGAGAGTTTTACATGTCAGTCTGTTCTCAGGCTGCCTATACTTTCAGGGTGATTGATGGGCCTGGAAGACACCCCAGAACTAAATCCAAGCCTTATGTTTGTAGGTTGTGGAATTTCCTTCAGCTTAGTTTAATCACACATTTCTTAAAATTAATATCTGTTCTAAGAAGAGAGGTTGTTTGTGCCTTTGTCACAATGAAATGACTAATTTAGTAAAGAATAAATTTAAGTAATTTCAAAGAATTTTAGTTTCCATTTTAAGAGAATAATCAATGAACAGATCTCTCAAGACAACATATCTCTTAAGACAATATAATACACAAAATAGATAAGAGTACAATCTTAAACCACAATATTAAATGAATGGAAAATCTGTGCATTAAAACTACTTTCTAATCAATTAAGACTTCATAAAATTAGTTCAAGTGCAAGACTGTAGGGGGAGCTGAAGCTTTACCTTAGATTTCTATTTAGCATTCTATTCTTTCTTTTTAAGATAATGAATTAACAAGTACAATCTACTTTATTCAGATACATATTTTGCAAAGAGAGAAAATATACTTGGAAAATCATTTAATTTAAAATTTAAAAATTTCCTCATTTTAAAGTGGGGAAGGGGATATAAACTGAAAGTGAAAATAATTGGAATATTCTAGTAGATGTTGCTGATATTATTATACCAATATTGCTGAAGATAGTGTAACAGGCCTTAATCAAGGCATGAGAGGCAGTATGGGTTACATGATCTTGGTTCCATATTGGCTTTGTTACCCTGGGCAAGTCCACTAAGTCACCCATGTCATAGGGGTAGTATCTTACTACATGTCTACTATGTGTCAGTCACTGTGCTTGCTGCCTTGGAGATAAAGTTAGGAAAGTGATAGACCCTGCCTTCAAGGAACTCACAATCTGATAGGGGAGACAACACACAAATAACTACGTTCAAGCAAGTTATATATAGGCTAAATACTGTTAATGAATACTTTATAGTGCTTTATGGTTTGTAAAACAATCTCATATATAATTGATTTGACTCTCACAACAACCGATGGTGAGGAGTTACTGCAGGAAGAAATGTTTTCTCTCCTGTGAATACTTTTTTCTCCTGGTTCTCCTCCTACCTATCTGACTACTTTCCAGTCTCCCTTGCTGATTTCTCTTCTCCCTCTATACTCTTGCACTTGGTGATCTCATCAAGCTCCCATGAATTCAAGTCAACTAAGCAATTCTCTAAGATTCTAAATTGTAGAGGTGGTACCCAGTCAAAATTCTGATAGATGATATCTACTGACTTACAAGACACTCTTCTTCTTTCCTCAATGATTTGAATATCTGATATAATATTTCTCTTCTCCCCAGTTCTTGCCCTCATACTAGGGGGACTTTAATACTAATACTCTCTCAAATACCAATAGGCTATTTCACATAGCCTAGTCCTCTACTCTTACCCAGACAAACTCTAAGATGGTCATACCCTTGATCTTGTTATCTGTCACCCTCAAATGTACCACTTTGATGTTCATGAATTCTGAAATTCCCTTAACACAACATATTGTCATGCAACTCTCTACTAAACAAACATAAACTTTATTCTTCATTCTCATTGTGACTTATAATCCCTCCACCCCTTTGTGCTAGCTATAATATTTTTCCTCTTTTCCCATTCTGACCCCTTGATAAAACAGTTCAACTCAATATGATCTTATTTTGAGTTCTTTGCATCCTTACCTTTTCTATCTTGCTCTGCTCAGCTTTAGCTTTGGATCATTCCCACTATCTTCATTTCTACATGTACTCTGCTGAATGAAGATAGAGAAAATCCTGAAACTATGCTTATTGGGTCAAATACAAATTTATTATATAATCTCAACGGATCCCTTATTGCTGTTAGAGATTCCTTTTGCAACTTCCTGATCAACTCACTACTCTTTACCAGGGACTCTTTAAAACCTTTTCATCTGTCCTCAAACTTCTCATGGCTCCCTCTCTTGAATACTTTCAACTGAGAACCTTGCCTCAGAAAAAATGCACCCAAAACTCACTTGTCTCCATTTCTCCTCATCTGGACACCTGACAATTTATGCCACTATTTCCTCCCTCACTCCCATCTCACATGAAGAAATGGTCCTTCTCCCCAACAAAGCTAACCTTTCAATGTGATCCCATTCTATCCCATCTTTTCCAATAGGTTCTCTTTTCTAACATTTCACTCTTCTTTTAAAAAATCTTTTATTTCTCGCTGACTAATTGCTATTTTCCATCTACTTAGAAACATACCCATGTTTTCCTCAGCCTCAAAACACAATTACTTGATCAATTCATCTCCACTAACTGTTGTCTGATAACTTTTACCTCTTCTTTGGCTTTTGAGAAGGTCATTTACAAAAGGTACCTTCCCTTTCTTTTCTTTTTGCTCTTAAACTCTATATTCTGGCTTCTAACCTCATCATTTAACCAAAACTGTTCTCTCCAAAGTTACTTATGATTTTTTTTAGTCTTTTTGCAAGGCAAATGGGGTTAAGTGGCTTGCCCAAGGCCACACAGCTAGGTAATTATTGTCTGCAGCTGGATTTGAACTAAGGCACTCCTGACTTCAGGGCCAGTGCTCTATTCACTGTGCTACCTAGCCGCCTCTACTTATGATTTCTTAATTGACAAGTCTATAATCTTTATCCTCATCCTTTATTTCTCTGCAGCCTTGACACAGTTGATCACTCTCTTCTCCTTGAAATCTTTCTATTGCTAGGTTTTTGGAACACTTTCTCTCCTGGTTCTCTTCCTTTCTATTTGACCACTCCTTTACTTTAAGTGTCCCACAGACTTTTCTCTTCTCTTCTCTTCTCTTCTCTTCTCTTCTCTTCTCTTCTCTTCTCTTCTCTTCTCTTCTCTTCTCTTCTCTTCTCTTCTCTTCTCTTCTCTTCTCTTCTCTTCTCTTCTCTTCTCTTCTCTTCTCTTCTCTTCTCTTCTCTTCTCTTCTCTTCTCTTCTCTCTCTTCTCTTCTCTTCTCTTCTCCCTCTATACTCTTTCACTTGGTGATCAAATCTACTCATTCAGTCCTAATATTTCTTTTAGCTCCAATCTCACATCTCTAACTATGTATTAAATGTCTTGAAGTAGATATCCTGTGAATATCTTAAACTCAACACATGCCAAACTAAATTTACTAAATCTTTCCTCTAAACCTCCCCTGCCTTTCCAAACTTCCCTATTACTGTAGAGAGCACTACCATTTTCCTAATTACACAGGCTTGAAACATAACTTTCATCCTCAACTATTCTTTTTCTCATACCCTTCCCCATCTAATCTGTTATCAAGACTTCCTGATTATAATTTCATAACATCTTTCATATAAGCTCCCTTCTCTTTTCTGACATTACTCTCGCCTGTAAGCCCTTTTCATCTCACTTTAGAAATAGCACGGTGATGGGCAGCTAGATGGCACGGCCCTGGAGTCAGGAGGACCTGAGTTCAAATATGACCTAAGACAATAATTACTTAGCTGTGTGACCTTGGGCAAGTAACTTAACCCCATTGCCTTACAAAAACAGAAACAAAAAAAGCTATAGAATGGTAATTGGTCTACCTGCCACTAGTCCTTCCCTGTTCCAGTGTATCCTTCACTGCTCTCAAAGTAATTTTCCTAAAGCACATTTGATCATATGATATCCACCATTCTATAAACTCCAGTTTCTAGACTCCCTCCCACCTCTAAGATTAAAACTACAACTCTCTGGCATTCAAATCCCTTTCTAAGCTACTCAATTTCGTAACCTCTATACTAAAGGATAAACTTATTATCCCTTATACCCCAAGAAGTACTCTTTGATCTAACTGTTCATAAACAAGACTCCATCTTGGCTCTGGGCATTTTCTGATTCTAGAATGTTCTCTAGAGCATTCCTCTTGGATTCCTCAAACTTCTTGGTTTGAGTGGAGTTTTTTTTGAATTCTTACTAAAATCTCATTTTCTACAGGAAGCCTTTTCCAAATTTCTTTTAATTCTATTGCCCTCTCTCTGTGGGATATTTTGAATTTATTCTATACATAAACTTTTTGCTTATAAATTACAATTGATCTAATTGATACTAAAATGTATTTGTAAGCCCCTAATTACTTTGGATGCTTTTATAGTCAGTCAGGGACATACACTGAGCATTGAAAAATTTGAGTCACCAAAAGTAAAAGAATATCCTCTCCTTTCCTATTTCAGCTCTCATACTGTAAACAAGTATCCTTTTTGTGGTCTATTTACTACCACATTTTTCACATTTTTGTGCTTTTTTGTTGATGATTTTGTTGTTTAAAATGACCCCCCAAGTGTAGTTCTGAAATGTTGTCTAGTGTTCCTAAGCACAGAAGGACTGTGATGTGCCTAATGGAGAAAATACATGTGCTAGATTTGTTCAGGCATTAGTTGGCTGTGAGTTCAATGCAAATGAATCAACAATATGGTATACCCAGAAAAAGGAAGAGAAAATTCACTGCCTTGTATATGAGGACTCTCAAGAAAATGCTAAAATAAATATTATGACCAGAGGCTTACAGGAACCTAACCCTGTATTTTTCCTTGGAGCAATAGTTCAGTATTTGCTAGTTCAGTATTCAGCTGACTAATAATATAACTGCTGTGAATGACAAGAATTATTGTTTGCATATTGTTTCCTCCCATTAGATTGAGCTCCTCAAGAATGCAGACTTTCTTTTTACATTTCTTTATATTTCCAGAGATTAACAGAGGACCTAGCATATAGTAGGTTTATAATAAATGTTTTATGAATGATAGAGGAAGTTATTCATTGTGACTTCTCTATGATGCTGAAATGACATGTGTGGTTTTCTTCTACCCCCCCAAAAACATAAAAGTAAGGCATACAGAATCAATTCTTCTTCCTCTTTGTAAAATAAATAGCTAAACATATTCAGATAGCTGATGGTATTTTTTTCCGCCATAGTAGTTGATTTTCAAATAACCAATGACAAGTGAGTGATTTGAAAAAGCAAAACAAAACAGGAAAGATGGGACTTAAAAATATGATAGCATTAGAGATCAAGTCAGAGAAGTGATACATTTTGTCAGCTAATGATACTCAAAAGTTTTGAAGTCTTTCAATATTTACTTCTTTATTATCACACTTTGAAACAAAATCCAGCCTGTTGTCAAACGTATTGCTGACAACTTAATGTAAGTCAAAGTTGAAAGTTCATTAGCATAAGACCCTTTAGAAATTGGTTTCTTAGTTTTCTAAGCCTGTATATAGGTTAGAATTGGTCAGAGCTTGAGAGTAGAGAGATATTAATTTTTTGGCTTTCATCTTCAGAGAGGAGACAAGTTGTTCCTAATTCTCTTTAGGAAAGGATCCCTGAAAATAAAGAAGGCTTGCGAAGAAATTGACATATAAAGGAGCTGGTTCACATCCCTATTCTCCATAAAAGTTTTTTTTTCCGTTGGGTGAGATGTAGGTTGCTCCTTGTTTGAGCTAAAATATCTCACTCTCATCAAGAAACCTTATTATACACTCTGTATATTTTCTGTTATATTCTTATCTATGTACTTTCTCTGATTTTTTTCTTTGACTAAGATAAATGTATTTATTTACCATTCGCTATCTGCTGTCTTTGTGTAACTGGTATTTGTTGGTAAAAGAGTCAGTCCTTGCATATATAGCTTGGGATATTCCTTTTTTTTGTTAAGGGGTGGCTGTCAGAAGTCAAATTAAATTTAAAATTATTTCTTCTAGACTAATAATAATCAGAGGGGCAGATAGGTGTAATTCTAGCCTGTAATCTTTTCTCAGAGGAACATAGAATGGCCAACCTCTAATAGTAATCTTCTGCCTCCTCTCCTGGTAGGAATGAAAACTTTCCTTGAAGAATTGTAGGTGGAAGAGACTGTAGAGATACTTTTCTATTCGTGCTTTCCTGCATGAATAGATAGACCCAAGTGGATATGTATAACAAACCTGAGCAACAAACATATCCCCTTCATACAAAATCATAGGACAAGATGGGAATCTATCTGCATGGACCCTATTTTCTTGTTGGTCAGTATCCACTCCAAATTTATTAACCTCATTTTTTTGCAGGATAATAATTTAATCATCTTGGGATCTGAGAGGAGGAAAAAAAAGAACCGGGAGAGGAAGCCACAAGTTCCACAAACAAAGCCATCTGAATAGATGCCTCTTCACTTCTTATATGCTTTACCAACCAGGTAAACTTTTCACTTTAGAGAATGCTAGTTCCAGCTTTTATCTGGGTCTTTAGGGATTCACTTAGAATCATATTCCACCATAGTCCCCTTTAAAATGGAGGGTTATTATATCCTTGGTTAACTTTCTTTGAGATTGAGAAGTTCCACAATTCAAAGAAAACTTTTAGAAAGAAAATTAAGACCATTCCCTATGAGATCCTTTCCCCCTCAAATTCTATTCTCACAGCTTTTTGATATCTTATTCCACTAACTCCTCCTTTGCTCCACTCAAGCTATAGCCCTCCTCCTTCTCACTAAGGACTTATATATAGACCTCTGATCTTTATTTCTTCCTTTTATTTCTGGAAGATTATCTTCACTATCATCCTGTATCTTTCTCTAATCTTTCCTTAATCACCTGTTCCTTCCCTATTGTCTATAAATAAACCCAAGTCTCCCCATTCTTAAAAATAGTCACTAGATTCTACCATCCCCAGCAGTTCTACTTAAACTACTTATAGAAAGTTGCCAAAAATAGTTTATTACACTTTCTCCTTAGCTTTAGACCTGACCACACAACTGAAATCTCTCTCTATGAACGATTTCTTAATTTCTACAATTAATGAACCTTACCTCCCCCACCCCCCCACACACACTTGACAGTAGCTTCTGACAATGTTGACCATTTCTTTTCTTGGATACTCTCTCTTCTGAGTTTCATGTTATTGTTCTCTCTTGTTCTTCCCTAATACCTGTGTGAGTTTCTGAATCAGGATCATTCCTATTAAGCCCTCCGGTTATTTTCTCCAAGGATCAGAAATGGGGCCTCCTCTCTTTTCTTCTCACACTCTCTCATTTCATGACATCATTAGCTTCCTGTGTTTCAACTATTCTTTCTATGCTGATGACTTAGATAAATACATTAGTCTTTTTTGTCAGCTCCATTGCTCATCACCACAGCTTACTGGCCATTTAAAACTTGATGTATTATAAGCATTTCAAACATAAGTGTCTGAAATAAAAAAAGAATGATCATTGTCTTGAAACCTGAGTTTCTTTTGCATATTCTCTATTGAGGTTGCTACCATCATTCTAGTCACCCAGGTCACAGCCTTAGTGTCCTTCTCTACTCCTAATTTTTACTTATTTCACAGATTCAGTCATTTGTCAAATTTTATCATTTCTATATCTACATTGTTTGTCATATAGATTCCTTTATCTCTACTCAAACTACTACTACCCTAGTTCATGCCCTCATCACTGTTCACCTGGAGTATTCTAATTGATTTCTGTACTTGAAATTTCAAATCACGTTCCACATAAGCATTAAAGTGATTTTCTGAAAGCAGTGGTTTGATCTTGTCCTCTTCCTACTCAATACATTTTTGCAGCTGCTTTTACCTAAGGGACCAAGATTGAATTCTTCTGTTTAACAGTTAAAGTTTGTCACCACCTTTCCCTTTCCTATATTTCTAGTTTTCTTATATGTATCTCTTCTCTAGGCTCTCCATTGTCTAACTACATTAACCTGCTTGTTGTTTTTCCTCACACATAAGAATCCTTCTTTGGTCTCCCTCCTTCTGTTTTGATCATATAATTCTTATACATGACTGTATGCACTCCCTCCTTATCTCCATCTCTTAGAATCTTTGGTTTCCTCCCTATTTTAATTATCTTCTTAACCAATAGAGGGCATTGTTGTGGGTATAATGTTTGTGTTATGGTTAGTAGGGTCTGAATTAAAATCTTCCCCCCTTTGTTGACTAAGGTTTTTCTGGTCCTCCTGGGTGCTAATGCATTCCTCCTTCAGATACCCTTGTATCTATCCTAAGCTTATTTTTATGTTCCTTTTATCTGTACATATTTTTCTCACCTATTAGTTTGCAAGCTCCACAAGGTCAGGAGCTGTTGTACCCCACAAAGGGTCTGATACATCTAATGACACATTTGGTAATTGGTTGAATACAATCTATAGGTAAACCATCACCAACATCTCCAACGAGGTCTAATTTTTATGATAAAAGGAACTAAATTTATTTATAAATTTTATTATTTGCCTGAGACCAAGATGATATTTACTCTAAATGAACAATAATCTAACTTATTATACTTGAATCATCTGAAGAACATTACCTAGAAGAACATGAAAATAGTTTGAAGGGTACCTTTTTTTTTAAAGGATTTTGGGTCAGAATTATTCCTTGGTGATAGCACTAAAGAAGCATTTTATTTTAAAGAAATTTGATCATTTTTTTCCCCAATCCCTCTTGTGACAAGCACTTATATCTACTATATAGTGGTCTTATTCACTCTGGGGAGCTCTGACTTAACAGAAGAGTGCTGTATGTAAAGGGAAGAGGGGTTGATTGATTAACTCCTGGGCTGTGAGTGAACATAAGGATACTTTCTTGACATTGGTAATCAGTGGAGCAGGCATGGTTGGAAGTCAGCCCTTGGGAATTTGTGAATGAGTAAATTATGAACTGTGTTTGTGTGCAGAGGAAATAGAGTGTATAGGAAAAAGGGGGAGAAATTAATTAGCAACCTAACAGGGGGAAAACTGAAGGAATATGCATGCTATGAGTAAAGGTGTGGTTACCTGAATTCACAGTCAGTTCCATAATGTGTTTTGAGGTGTGAGGTATGGATCGCCAGAGGGTATGAATGTCATTTGGGATGAACCACTACTTAGGAGCATAAAAGTAATTGAAAAGTAAAATGAATTATAGATGCTAATGACTCCTTATCCTCTTTCTTGCATACAAGCAGTAAAACTGAAGTATACAGGCTTCTAATATTACATCCCAAGGAATGATTCCAACATTGAAAAACTGGAAAACCTAGGAAAATAAGATAAATAAGAATAAACATATATAATATATCTATTATTATAATTATAATAATATCTGTCTTTTATATAAACACACATATTACTAGGGGCTCAAAACTATGTCATATATATTCACATATATGTATACATGAATATTTGTCTGTGTTCATTTATGTCTGTGTATATGTTTATACGTACATGCATATATACATACATAATATATATGTATATATATGTACACACATATATGTATATATATACATATATACATATATACATATATACATATATATATATATATGTATATATATATATATATATGTTTGTGGATGTGTGTATTTCTTTTTAGTTCTCCAGTAGTTTCTAGAGTAATCAGAGAGATGTAATGGATTCAGTATTAACAGATGAATGATCACATTCATGGAATTTTATATGTTATCATTTCTATGTTAGTTTTTCCTCAGCATGTTGCTACAATTGACTTTGGGAACATCGTCTGGCTTTCTTATGGTTCTATGTAACCCTAAAATAATGAATATCTGATATGCAATGCATTATATCATATTTTGAGGGTATTTAAAGAGTCACTTAAAGGCAACCACTGTTCTTCAAATAATATAATAGATTCTTGGAATTTAAAGCTTGAATGTACCTTAGAGACCATGTGGTATCCATGAAAATTCTCTATCTTCCCTACTTAAATCACACCAGTATTTAACAAACATCATTATTAAAAAATTATTCTTTATTAAAAAGTTCTAATTGCCACATGTTCTTTATTCTTTGCATCACTTAATATTTATAGGCATGCCTCAGAGAATATTGCAGATTCAATTTCATTCTACCATAGTAAAGCAAATATCATAATAAAAAGAAAGTCATGATTTTTTGTTTTCTCATTTCATATAAAATTTATGTTTACTTTATACTGTAGTACATTAAGTATGCAATAGTATTATGTCCCCAAATAAACTGATATATATATATATATATATATACACTTTAATTAAAAATATTTTATTGCAAAAAATACTAATTGTCATCTGAACCTTCAAATCACTTTTGCTCATGGAGGGTCTTGCTTTGATATTAATGGCTACTGACTGATCATGGTAGTAGTTGTTCAAATTTAGGGTGTTTGTGGCAATTTCTTAAAATAAAACAGTAATGAAGTTTTCTGCATGGATTTACATTTCCTTTCACTTAAACACTTAAAAGCCATTGCTGGGTTAATTGGCCAAATTTCAACATTTTTGTGCCTTAGGAAACAGGGAGCCTTAATATGAGAAACAGAAATTGGAGAACATTACAACATTTATTCATTAAATTTGCTGACAAAGGTCTGTACAGTTAAAACTATAGTTTTTACAGTAGCAATGTATGACTGTAAGAGTTGAACTAAAAAGAAAAGTGAGATGCTTTGGAATTGTGGTGCTGGAGAAGTCTTTTGGATAGCAAGAAGGTCTAATCCTTAAATACTTAAAAGATATTAATTCAGGCCATTCACTGGAAGATCAAATACTGAAGCTGAAGCCTAAATTCTTTGACCACATAATAAGAAGATGGGACTTACTGGAAAAGTCCTTGATTTTTGAGAAAGATTGATGGCAAAAGGAAAAGGTGATGAGAGAGGATGAGATGGATAGATGATATCATGACAACAATTAATTTGAACTTGGGTAGACTTCAAGAAATAGTGGAGAATGAAAGGACCCTTCTTGTTATGAGCCATGGGATCATGAGGAGTCAAATACGATTGGAATAATATCAATATATGTATATGCATGCATGCGTGCGTGTGTGTGTGTGTGTGTGTGTGTGTGTGTGTGTGTGTGTGTGTATAGTTATGTGAAGAACTAGATAGTGTTGAACCTGGAGTCAGAAAGAATCATCATCTTGAATTCACCTCTGACTCCAGCTATTTACTAGCTGTTTGATATAGGTCAAGTAACAACCCAGTTTGCCCAGGCTCCTTATCTGTAAAATGAGCTGGAGAAAGAAATGACAAACCACTTCTGTTGCCTAAAAACCCCTAACCTAAGTAGGGTCACGGAGAGTCACACACACAACTGAAATGACTGAACAACAGCAATCACAAATGTGTGTATGTTGTGTGTGTGTATATATATATATATATATATATATAGCTAGAAATTAAATATCAAGAGAATAAATGCAACAATAACACAACATAATGCTTGAACTGTGCCTTTAAGGAAGAGGTTTTGAATTCAATGAAACTGAGATAAGGAGAGAGTACATGGGGATAGCAAGGGAAAATGCATGGAGATGGAGATGGCTTGTTCTATTTCAAGAACACAAAGCCACTTTAACTGACCTTTATTGGGAAAACATACAGTAGCCAGCTTGAAGAAGCAGTCTGTAATCATTTTGAATATTATTTTCCTGATATTGCTTACTTCATTCTGAAGCAATTTAAGAAAGCCTTCCTACATATCTCTGAATTATTTATATCAATAATTTTCTATAGCACAGTAATATTCCATTTCATTCATGTACCAACATTTTATTCATTTCCCAATCATTTATTTTGTTTCTATTGCTTTGCTGTTAAAATAAAGTTCTTGCAATTTTTTTTTGTGGAACCATTCTTTTTGTCCATTACTTCTTTAGAATATGCATCTAGACATATAATCTTTGGGTTAAACAGTATGAAAAAATATAACTATTTTCTAAATTATGATCCTAAATTGCTTTCCAAAAATTTAGGTCAATTCATATCTCTAGCATCAGTACGTTAACATCCCTGTCTTTCTGCAACCTTCTAACATTAACTATTTTCTTCTCTTGTTATAATTTGCCTGTTTGATGTATATGAGGAGAATCAGAATTATTTTGATTTTGATTTCTCTTATTATTAATGATTCATAATAGTATTTTATTAGATTGTCAATACTTTTTTAGTCCTTTAAAGAATTGTGTTCATTCTTTGATCTTTCATTTATTATTGACAATGACTGCATATATTTATGAATATATGTATGTATGTACGTATTAGCTGAGAATTTCTTAGTTGTATTGCATAAAACCTTTTTTATTTTCAAGTAATTAAAATGATCATTTAAATTTTGTGAACCTTCTATTCTTTTTTCTTTTTTAATTTTTTAGCTTTTTTGCAAGGCAATGGGGTTAAGTGACTTGCCCAAGGCCACACAGCTAGATAATTAAGTGTCTGAGGCCAGATTTGAACTCAGGTACTCCTGACTCCAGGGCCAGTGCTCTATCCACTGCACCACCTAGCTGCCCCTGATAATTGCCTTTTAAGTAAAGCCAATTGTACTTGAAATTGATTTAATTAAAAAGTCTCTTACTGTTCATATCTATGAAAGGTGCCTTAACTTGTTCTCATGTAATATTTTTTTATCATGACATTTTTATATTCAGAACACATATCTATTTTGAACCTCCTTTGGTATATGATATATGATGTTTCCTAAATTGTATTTGTGACAAATTAGAGTTTTCATAGAAATTCTCTTGTAATATGCAATAATTTTCTTCCTTCATCTTATAATGTATGTTTATCAGGTTTATCCAAATGGATTATTGTGTTTTTCCCACTAACCAACTTTTTGATTTTTATTCAATGCTAAATAATTTTTATGATTATTGTCTTATTATTTGATCTATAAATAATATTTTCTCTAAGTTACTACTTTAAAAATGAATTCCTTGAGATTCTACATCTTTAATTTCTGCAAGTGAAATATAATATTCTATTTCACTCTATAAAGTATACCCTGTGCAATATGATTATTGCTGAATTTAAAAATAAATTTAGTAAATATTATTTTATAAGCAAAGCTCAAACATGGTTAATTATAAGAATATTTTATATTATTTCTATGAGTATTGAGAATGTATTGATTGGTTGACCTCCTGATATTTTGTGTATTTTTTTGGTTATTTTGAATAGAATTTCCTTTTATATTATTTTTCACTTGTATTTCATTGTTGCTTTTATCCTTCTGCTTTTTTTGAAAGAATTGATTGTTTCAAAAGTTTTTCTGATATTTTTCTGAAATTTTCTAAGAATTCACTTCTTTTATTTTTTAGGTAAGAATTTACTTCTAAGAATTTATTCATTCCCCTGTACATGGAATAATTTTTGTTTCCTCCTTGCTTATTTTTTCCTTTAATTTCTTTATCTTATGTTACTGTTTTTAGGTAGTATTTCTAGAATTGTCAAATGATGGAGAAAGAGATACTCTTGCTTTATTCCTATATTTCCTGAATAAATCATCTAGCATTTCCTTGTTGCATATAATGCCAGATGTTGGTTACATATGTTGACACACACACACATATATGTATATATATATATCATATAAAAATTATTTTTCAATGCCCATTATTTATGTGGTGATTACTTACTTGGAATTCATGATTTAATGTTTTTGATAACTATACTTTAATATATTAGATTTCCTTTTTTAACCTCATCTTTTATTCTGAGAAGGGATTCATAGATTTTGCCACATTAAAAAAAGTATATATTACACAAATCATTAAGAATCACCTCTTTATATTTTTCTCTCAAAAATGAATATTAGATTTTTGTCAAATACTTTCCCCAAACCTTTTAATATTGCTATTAGTTTTAGATATTTTTATTTTAGTGAGCAATTAATCAGGGTCTCATGCTAAACCTTTGTATTATCATTATTCTAACTATTTTTCTAATATCATACCAGCCTTATCTCCTTAATATAAACATGACTTGGTCATAATTAGCATTTTTATGAATATAATGTTTTAGATTTTTGTTAATATTTTATTTTTCAAATTTTCATCAATATTAATTATTGATAATCTTGCTCTTTTGTTCTCATTCTTCTCTCATTTTAGTGTTAGGACTTTTTCCATCTCAAAAAAGTTATTAAAGTGCTTTATTTCTCAATTTCAGGAAATAATTTATTATAAGAATATTTATAATTTTTAAAACATTTGACTTAATTTACCTGTAAAACTTTTTGAACCAGATTCCAAATATTCTTTAAAACCCTGACTCTTCCTACTTTGTGTTCTACAATTGCTACCATTAAGAGCTACTACTTGAGTTTTATGATACTGAATGAAGTCTTCTTAAAAAGGGAAGAGGAGAAGAGAAAACTAATTTGGAATTTTCTGGTGCAGTTAGTTCAGTTTAGTATGGGAACAAAATTATTGAACAAACAAAGCTAAGGTATCTCAGAATGTAGACTAGAAATGAAAAGAAAGGCCCAAGAAGCAGGGATGAGCTAAGTAAAAGGATTTTTTAGTTGGGCTTGTTCAGAGTTTAATGGATCAGAGTCAATACTAATGACCAAAGAGGAAGCCAGGTAAAAACCAGGAACACAATCAAATTAGTAGCATATTGGGACAAAGGAATAAGATAAAGTCTGAAGTTTAGGAAACAAAACTTTGATACTTCAGTAAAATTCTAACTGCGGCACTTATATTTTATTGGCAAACTTTTAAGCCAGAGCTCGTGTAGATACATCCTCCCCTGCATTTTCTTTTTAACTCTATTCTACTGATACAGCTACCTTCATTAGCTTCCATAGCAATTACAGACTCTCTAAAGTTGAGCAAATTAAAATGGAAACTAGTGGATTACACATACTTGAAGGCCATACTTAAATCATCTCATAGCCCTCTCTTTTGTAGGCTCAATGAACTTCAGTACTTTAACCTTTCCTCATTAGCTTCATTTTTACAGTCTTTTAGTCATCAGTGACTTTCCTCTAAATTTTCTCTAGTGGTACAGATTCCCATTAGAAAATGAAGATAATTCAGTAACAACTGGAGCCTCAAAGATAAATCACATAAGTGATCTTCACTAGGGAACAAGGAGAGAACCATTTTTCAAGGTAAAAAATTTTATTGCCAAGTAGATGAAAGCTTGAAATAATCATTTTGCCTTGCTAAAACTTTATCTATCCATCTATCTGTCCATCCATCCATCTATCTACTCACCCATTCATTCATTCATCCATCCATCCATCATCTATCTATCTATCTATCTATCTATCTATCTATCTATCTATCTATCTACCTATCTACCTATCTATATCTATCATCTATCTAATATATGTTAAAGACTGCACCTTGATTAGTTTCTTGATTCTAGATATCAGTATGTGATTTCAATGACTAAATCTTTCATTCTTCCTTGAACAAGACAAATTCAAAAATTCAATAACAACAAGAACAACAGCAACACATTCTTCTTCATATTTTTTATAGGTCTTTCCAGTATTTTTTCCTAGATAGGGAGTGTTTTAACTGTTAACTCCCTTTTACAGCTCATGAATATGAGATTTAGAGAAAGTACTTTAAATTATTAATAAATAAGCATCAATTAAGCTCCTACAACATTCCAAGCTCTGTGATAGGTGTTGAAGACAAAAAGATAAAAAAATGAGCTACCACTGTTCTCTAGGACCTGCCATGGCATTTAGGGAGACAAAGCATTATATATATATCTCTATATCTATCTATCTATCTATCTAGATAGATAGATATAGATATAGATATAGATATATAGATATATGTATATGTGTGTATGTATAGTCATATTTATTGTATGTATATATATATATATATATATTCATTCATTGTGGCTCTAAGTAAGTTTAACAATTATTTCTTGGATGTTTAGTTTTTTAATGTATTTAGTTGTATCAAAAATTATTATTAGTTAATTCAATTGACCAATTATCTCTTCTACTTTATAAGTTTCAATGACTCTCTATTGCCTACAGAATAAAATACAAACTTCTGTTTAAATAGAGTTGGACTGTAAAAGAATTTTCAATGCCAGTCTGTTTGGACTGATATCATATTATTGTCTCTCACTGGCCTACTTCCTATATTTTATCGCCTACTTATATACTTTAGAACAAGTTGTTCCCCAGACCTGGAATTATCTCCTTAAAGAAGTCATTGAATGTCTCTTGATCTCAGTTTCCTCATTTATAAAATAAGGGATTTGGACTAGATGAGCACTTAATTTTAAAGCTATGATCCTAATGTCTCTTTCCTCACTTTAGCCTCTTGGAATGGAATAGCTAATTCTGTGAAGGCTCAATTAGCATTCTGATTTTTCCACAAGGTCCTTCCTTTTTTGTTCCAGTTAATGCTTTTCCTACTCAATGAAATAACATATTGTATATATGTGTATATGTTTACATGTTATTTTTCTTCAGTAAATGTAAGTTTCTTGAGGAAAAATGTTCTTCTGTTTTTCACAGTGTCTATTACAGTGCCTAGGGTAGAAGCAAAAAAATACTTTTAAAATTTATTTTAACTGAATAGATATTATGGGTTGCAATGAATAGGCTGTTTCCTTATGTTTTTATGAATCTCTGTGTCACAAACCCTTAAAGAAAAGTAGATTGTGACTTTTTTGTTGTAGTTAATAAAATTTCTTTTAATCTGAGCTATTTGTAGGTATATAACATGTCCTAATAATTAATGATATACTCTAATAATTAATGATTAGAAACAATATTTCCATGATGCTTTATAGTTTACAAAAGGCTTCCTTTTAAATAATTATTCATATAGACATATATGCTAATTATAGTCAGAAAATATAAGAAACAAAATTCTTAATATTACTTAAGTTATTACAAATAATTTGAGATATTAACATATTATTGTGAATGTATCATGGGGACCATGTTTTCACTCTCTTCTTGAGGGAGCTCACTGGTTTTGTTCTATTTGTTCCACTTACTAAAACTTTGGAACCAAAATAATGGCAGAAATCAGGGTGAAGTTTCCTAACTATGGGTCCATGAGTGTGTGGCTTTTTTCCTAGTTATTTGGATCATATTTCAAGAATGAAATATTCACTGAGATATCTTTCCCCTAGAAAGTGTAAAGGAGATGGAGGGGGAATATTTAGATGCTAACTAGGATGCATGAAATCTTGAATCACCTCAACAAACCCTTGAATCACCTTAACAAACCTTTTTTGCCTAGCTCTAGGATAGATGTCTGCTGGTTCCCTATAGCAACACTTATAGAGAAGACTGGAGCCCAGGGTTTTGGTCTGCCTGTACACAAAGAACTGTTCTTGAAAGGAGCTGTGAACATTGAAAGGAGTTGTGAATGGGAATCCCTTTGTTGTTCAGTTGAGTCCAATTCTTCGTGGATCCATGGGTCACATCTCACCAATACTGCCCATGTGATTTTCTTGGCAAAGATACTGAAGTAGTTTGCCCAGGGTCACACAGCTAGTTAAGTATCAGAGGTCTGATTTCAATTCAGTTCTTTCTGATTCCAGGCTCAGTGATTTATTCCCTGAACCCCCAAGCCAGCTAATATTTTACCTAGCTCTAGGATATATATGTCTTCTAGTTCACTCTGGGAGCACCTGTGGAGAAGAACTCAGGGGTTTGGCTTGCCTAAACACAAAAGGCTTGGTCTGTCTGATCTTGAAAGACGCTGTGAACACCAAGTTCTTACTGAGTTCTTTAATGCGTTTTATTTCTATTTCTTTTTGAATATCACTTTAAAGGCACTATATGCTATGCTTTTGAATATTTCTGGTTATAAAAGGGATATGAAAAAGGGTGGAATTTTACCTGTGAAAGGAATACTACAAAAGTTTGATTGAATAAATCCACATATACTCTAAATTCTTAGAATAATGAGTACTGCCAAGTAACTTGAGGAAAAATCCCAACATGTTGGATGGCTTTTCTTTTTGATATTTTGTTTTATTTTTCCAATTGAAAATCATGAAAGTTTTGAATCATTCACCCACATGCATATATGTAATTTCACAATTTTCTACCATCCTCCCTTCCTATGTCCTTTCCCTCAGTGGTGAAAAATCTAGTGAACTTATACATGCATTTGTGTTTAACATTTTAAATATTAGTCATTTTCTGTGAGGAATTAGGATTAAGGAAAAGAAAGAAAACCATGGGATAGGAAGGAAAAGAAGAGAAATTTTAAAAAGTGAACTTAGTGTTCATTCAGATTCTGTAGGGTTTTTTTGCTTTATTTTCATTTGATTTGGATGGCACTGTCCATAACAGGTCTCTCAGAGTTGTCCTAGTTCTCTGAGCAACTCAGAGGAGCTGCAGTTGGATAGGTTTTTTAATGGCAAATTTATGGGAAGACTTGACCAAGGATGATACAAAAATGATAGTGGGCTATAGTCTGAATCTTCAGAGGAAATACACATAAAGATGAGATCAGAAATTCATTGAAGAATGAGATATTAGAATATTAGGAAGACTTTTCCATAAACAATGTAGAAAAGGCTTATAAAATTTATCTGATGTTCATCTAAGGTTATGAAATGAAATATATATATATATTCTATGTAATAATAGAACAGTATCAAAAAACCACAAAACAAAAACAAAACAAAGCACCTGGTTATAGGATGAGAAGGATTACTTATACTAAGTCTATCTTTTTAAATAGAATGTAAGCTCCTTAAGGGTAGAGATTGTTTAATTTTTAAAAATCTGTAATCCTAGAAGACCTGTTTCAATGTCATATGTTAATACTTAATAAATGTCTTCTGATGGGTCAATTGTTAGATTCAATTCTTCTGATTTTTACTATTTGTGTGACTTTGGACTAATCATTTCATTTAATCCATCTATTATACGAGGACTTTGAGTTCTCTTGAACTCTATACTTATGAGTCTATGAAAAAGAAAAAGAAAACAGGGAAAGAATAGAAAAGACAAATATTGGAGAAAGGAAAGAGGCAACTAAGTGAAAGAGAAGAGACAGAGTTTGCCATTTTGAGCTATATTCAAAATGCAGAGCTGGTTCTCACTAATATGATTTCTCTTTTAAAGACATCAGTTTTTGGTAGCATTGGAAGGCAAGTTATGAATAAGTTACCCATAAGTTTTATGCTTCTGCTCCTTGTATTTTCAAGTTCATTCAGCTTCTCCTTTAATTTTCCCTAAAGGTCCCATCTTTTTTCTCCTTTGTGAAATAAATGATAAATAAATTCAATGTAAATCATTAAGTTTAATCATTTTTGCTTGGAATTAAATGAGTTCAATGCAGAACTGTCATATTGTTGTAAGGTGGCATTATCATTCTGAAAACCTTAAAATGTTGAGATAAATTGATTATTTGGCTTTTGTTTCTGTTGCTGTCTTTGAATGTGTTCCAAAATTTCATCTGAGTCTCAGATAAAGACGTTTGGGGATATAAAGAGGAAAAAAAAAAGCAAAGTTAGGTTAGACAACTCATAGGGGAGAAAACTGGGGGTGGGGAGGGGAAAGTATCCACAAGACAGGTTCATAGAGAATACATCAGCAAGTTGATCACATATAGATAAAACTGAATATATTATTAATGGAAAAGATGGGAAAAGATTTTAGATAAGCTAGACAATTTTCTTATTAAAAAACAATAAAGGAGATAAGCTGTTAGCAGGAAAAGTAAATAAAAGACTGGAAAAGATAAGTTATTGATTATCTGCTCTTTCTGTTATAGTAAGAAAATAAGACTAATGTAGTTCCTAAATGGTCCTTTAGCAATTTTATGGGAATTATAAGATCAAATAATTCAAAATAGTCATGAACAAGAGGTCCATGATTATATATTTTCCTTATAATAGTGATCTGGAAGAAAAGGTGAAAAACTTATAAAAGAAAATAATGAATACTATTAAACTGTTAAAGTGTTCTAAAACTTTTGCAGAATACTTTGTTTCTCCCTTTGGTAAATACCTTGACAGTTTTTATGTGCATAGCATATTCCTTGTTTGGCTTGTTCCATTTTTGCCTCACTTTATCTAAGTCTTCCCATGCTTCTCTATTTTTTCCAATTCTGCCACTTATATCTCCAAATCCACCACTATTTTCATGTAGCTCAGTTTGTTTATCCATTTCCCAATTGATGATCATCTACTTCATTTTCAATTCTTTGCTATTAAAAAGTGCTAGTCTCAATATCTTTTGTATTAGCTTTTCTAGAAAAAGAAATCTAATAAACAGGTGTGATCATGATACTTGCTTGTCCCCCAACACTCAGTCCCTGTCCAGTGCCTACAGGAAAAAATACAAATCTTCCACCTGACATCCAACATTCTTTAGATCCAGATTTTAACTTATCTCTCCAATCTAATTTCATATTGCTATCTTTTACTTAACTCGTATGTTCACAAAATTGTATTGCTAGTTTCCCCCAATTCACCCTACCCTTTATTCATTTGTTCCCTTTTCCATTTTTACAATGGATTCTTGTCTCCTCTTTGTCGAAATCTTTCCCTTCCTTAGAGACGTGGTTTAGGACTGCCCTCTCCATGCATCCTTCCCTGATCCACTCTTTTACCCCACATATAAGAAGAAGAAGAAGAAGAAGAGGAGGTAATCAATTAATTTCCAACTGGAAGAGTCAGGAAAAACTCCATGCAAAGAGCATCTTGTGCAAGGTAGAATTCAAGGGAAGAGGCATTGAATGCCCAGGGAAAGATGTGAAGTAAAGATAAAGGGGAGGGAGGGAAGTACTCCTTGAATGTTTTCTCTTTTCTTTGGGAAAATAATATCTTTTCTTATTACTGTATCAGTTACTACAGAATTACATGGAGAAAAATTGTGATGGGTATATTATATTCAGGAATATATTGAGAGTATTGTGGATGAGAGATTAAAATAAGATGACAGAAAATATGTCAAACACACACAATATTAATTATCCTTCATTTTTAAGTTTTTTTCAAGGCAAATGGGGTTAAGTGGCTTGCCCAAGGCCACACAACTAGGTAATTATTAAGTGTCTGAGACCGGATTTGAACCCAGGTACTCCTAACTCCAAGGCCAGTGCTCTATTCACTACACCACCTAGCTGCCCCACACAATATTAATTAACCCAAAGAACGGAGATTAACTGATCAATGAAAATAAGAAAGAAAGTCTAAGCAGTGGCACAAGCCATTTTTAATAATTATGACCATAGCTGCATAAATGAACAAGGGCAATTATACTAAACAATGTCATTTGGGTCATAAAATGCAGACTTCACAGTTTGTGAAAAGCATTGATTTGTGCTCTGATCCAGTCTAGGTAGCTTAACTTCTCTTAATCACCCATCTACTGCATTCTTCCCAGTGGTTAGTTGGTTAGATTTTTCTTGGCTTTGCTAATTGATATAATTTCTATTCCTCTATGATCCAGGACTCAATATTGTAGACTGGAGCTCTTTGCTTTTAACACCTCCCTTTTTTCTATTTTACTTACAACAGAGTGTCCTGGAAACTAGTCCAGGAATTGGGACAAGTTATCATTTGTGTTGTTATGGGTCAAAGATCAAGCAAGCTGTGAGGTTTATGACAGAAAACTGTCATATATGACAACACTCTTTAAAATTATTTATTTTTTCCAATTATAGGCAAAGGTATTTTTCTATATTTGTCCTTTTGAAAGCTTTTGAATTCAACATTTTTCTACCACCCTTCCTTCCCTCTCCCCTTCTCATGGCAGCAAACAGTCATAGGTTATATATGTAGAACCATGCTTAACATATTTCCATAATATTCATTTTGTGAAAGAGGAATTAAACTGGGGGGGGGGGGAATCATGAGAAAGAAAGAAAAAAACATAAAAGTAAACATAATATGCTTTCCTCTGTTCAGACACCATAGTTTTCCCTCTTGATATGGATGGCATTTTCCACAACAGGTCTCTCAGGATTATCCTTGATCACAGAACTGCTGAGAGGAACTGCGTCCATCTGTTGCTGTTAATGTACATAATGTTATCCTGGTTCTACTCACTTCACTCAGCATCAGTTCATGCAAATATGACAACATTTTAGGCAGAAATCACAATCTTAAAAATGAGATTATTTCAGGGCTTCAGTTTCATTATTGACTAAGTTAACATCAAAATCTTCCTTAAAATGAAGTGGTACTTATGAGCCAACTTGTGAAAGGATTGTATAATATGTTCAAGGATGACTTTCCATTCATATCATCAGACAACAATAGATTATTAGCATACTATCTGTAGGTGCAGAAGAGTAATAGCTTACATTTATACAGGACTTTGGGTAGTTAGATGGCATAGTAGATAAGACTCCTCACCTTGAGTTCAAATCTGGCCTCAGACATGTATTACTCAAGTAGCCGTGAACAAGTCACTTAACCCTGCTTGCCTCTGTTTCCTCAGATTTCAGAAACTTATTAGCAATATGACCCTGGCAAATCACTTAACCCTGTTTGCCTAAGTTTCCTCATTTATAAAATGAGTTGGAAAAGGAAATGGCAAACCATTCCAGCGTCTTTGCAAGAAAACTCCAATTGGTCATGGAGAATTAGACAAGACTGAAATGACTGAACATCAACAATAATTCAGGATTGTAAAATTTACAAAGTACTTTTTAAAATTTATTTTATTTTTTAAAGAAAGATTTTATTACTTTGAGTTTACAATTTTTCCCCTCTTCTTGCTTCCCTCCCCCACCCCCCACAGAAGGCATTCTGTTAGTGTTTACATTGGTTCCGTGATATACATTGATCTCAGTGGAACATGATGACAGAGAAATCATAATCTTAAGGAAGAAAAATAAAGTATGAGATAGTAAAATTACATAATAATATAACTTTTTTTATTTCTAATTTGATGGTAATAGTCTTTGGTCTTTGTTCAAAGTCCATGCTTCTTTCTCTGGATACAGATGGTATTCTCCATTGCACATTGCTCAAAATTGTTCCTGGTTGTTGCACTGAGGGGATGAGCATGTCCATCAGGGTTGATCATCACCCCCATGTTGCTGTTAGGGTGTACAATGCTTTTCTGGTTCTACTCATCAGACTCAGCATCAGTTCATGCAAATCTGAAATCCTACCTTTCCTGGTTTCTAATAGAACAATAGTGTTCCATGACATACATATACCACAGTTTATTAAGTCATTCCCCAATTGAAGGACATTCACTTAATTTCTAATTATTTGTGACCACAAACAGGGCTGCTATAAATATTTTTGTATGAGTGATGCTTTTACCCTTTTTTATCATCTCTTCAGGGTATAGACCAGTAGTAATATTGCTGGGTCAAAGGGTATCTACATTTTTGTTGCCCTTTGGGCATAATCCCAAATTGCTTTTCAGAAAGACTGGATGAGTTCACAGCTCCACCAACAATGTATTAGTGTCCCAAATTTCCTGCATTCCTTCCAGCATTGATCATTGTCCTTTCTGGTCATATTGGCCAGTCTGAGAGGTGTGAGGTGGTATCTCAGAGATGCTTTAATTTGCATTTCTCTAATTAGTATAGATTGCTTTGATTTCCTCAGCTTTAAATTGCCTTTGCATATCTTTGACCATTTGTCAATTGGGGAATGGCTTGGTTTTTTTTTTTTTTTTTGGAAATTTGACTCAGTTCTTTGTGTATTTTAGAAATGAGTCCTTGGTTAGAAATACTAGTTACAAAAATTGTTTCCCAATTTTACATTTCTTTTGACCTTGGTTACAGTGGTTTTGTCTGTACAAAACCTTTTTAATTTAATGTAGTCAAAATTATCTTTTTTGTTTTGAATGATATTCTCTATCTCCTCCTAGGTCATAAACTGCTTCTTTTTCTATAGATCTGACAAGTAAACTAGTCCTTGATCTTCTAATTTGCTTATAGTATTGTTTTTTATGTCTAAATCCTGTACCCATTTGGATCTTATCTTGGTAAAGGGTGTGAGGTGTTGGTCTAATCTAAGTTTCTTCCTTACTAACTTCCAATTTTCCCAGCAGTTTTTATCGAAGAGATTTTTTATCCCAATAGCTGGACTCTTTGGGTTTATCAAACAGCAGATTATTATAATCATTTCCTGCTATTGCATCTAGTCTATTCCACTGGTCCACCACTCTGTTTCTTAGCCAATACCGGACAGTTTTAATGCCTGATGCTTTATAATATAATTTTATATCAGGTAGGGCTAAGCCACCTTGTTTTGCACTTTTCCCCACTGAATCCCTGGAAATTCTTGACTTTTTATTTCTCCATATAAATTTATTTACTACTTTTGCTAACTCATTAAAGTAATTTTTAGGAACTTTGATTGGTAGGGTGCTAAACAGGTAGTTTAGTTTTGGTAGAATTGTCATTTTTATTATATTAGCTCAACCTATCCATGAACAGTTGATGTTTGCCCAGGTATTTAAATCTGATTTTATTTGCATGAGAAGAGTTTTGTAACTGTTTTCAAAAAGTTTTTGAGTCTGCCTTGGCAGGTCGACTCTCAGGTATTTTATTTTGTCTGAGGTTATTTTGAATGGACTTTCTCTTTCTAGCTCTTTCTGCTGTATCTTGCTAGTCATATATAGAAATATTGAGGATTTATGAGGGTTTATTTTATATTCTGCTACTTTGCTAAAATTGTTAATTATTTCTATTAGTTTTTTAGATGCCTTTTTGGAATTCTCTAGGTATACCATCATGTCATCTGCAAAGAGTGAAAGTTTTATCTCCTCCTTCCCTATTCTAATTCCATCAATTTCTTCTTCTGCTCTTATTGCTGAGGCTAACATTTCTAATATGATACTGAATAGTAGTGATAATAATGGGCATCCTTGTTTCACCCCTGATTTTATTGGGAATGTCTCAAGTCCATCCCTGTTGCATTCAGATAGATACTGCTTATTATTCTATGGAACAAACCATTTATCCCTACACTTTCTATTGTCTTTAGTAGGAATAGGTGCTGTATTTTATCAAAAGCTTTTTCAGCATCTATTGAAATGATCATATGATTTCTGATAGGTATGTTATTGATATAATTAATTATATTAACAGTTTTTCTAATATTTACCCAACCCTGCATTCCTGGGATAAATCCTACTTGATCATAATGTATTATCCTAGTGATAACTTGTTGTAATCGTTTTGCTGAGATTTTATTTAAGATTTTCGCATCTATATTCATCAGGGAGATCGGTCTATAATTTTCTTTCTCTGTTTTAACTCTTCCTGGTTTAGGTATCAGCACCATAGAAAGAGTTAGGCAGAGTTCCATCTTCACCTATTTTTCCAAAGAGTTTATATAGAATTGGAAGCAATTGTTCCTTAAATGTTTGAAAGAATTCACTTGTGAATTCATCTGACCCTGGAGATTTTTTTCTTAGGGAGTTCAATAATGACTTGTTGAATTTCTTTTTCTGAGATAGGGTTATTTAGGTTTTTAATTTCCACTTCATTTAACTTGAGCAACTTTTATTTTTGTAAATATTCATTCATTTCACTTAGATTGTCAAATTTATTGGAATAGAGCTGGGCAAAATAATTCTGAATTATTACTTTAATTTCTTCCTCATTGGTGGTGAGTTCGCCTTTTTCATTTATGATACTAGCAATTTGGTATTTCTTCTTTCTTTTTTTTAAATCAAATTGACCAGAAGTCTTTCAATTTTACTGGTCTTTTCATAAAACCAGCTCTTGGTTTTATTTATTAGTTCAATAGTTTTCTTGCTTTTGATTTTTATTAATTTTTGCTTTAATTTTTAGAATTTCTAATTTGGTATTTAATTGGTGGTTTTTAATTTGTTCTTTCTTTAATTTTATAAATTGCATATTTAGTTCATTGATTTCTTCTTTCTCTAATTTATTCATGTAAGCATTTAAAGATATAATATATCCCCTGAAAGCTGCCTTGAGTGTATCCCATAGGTTTTGGTATGTTGTATCATTATTGTGATTAACTAGGATGAAATAATTGTCTTTCTGTAATTTGTTGCTTGATCCACTCATTCTTTAAAATGAGGTTATTTAGTTTCCATTTAGTTCTGGGTCTATATCTCCCTGGCCCAGTATTGCATATGATTTTTATTGCATTATGATCTGAGAAAGATGTATTCATTATTTCTGCCTTTCTGCAACTGATCATTAGGTTTTTATGTCCTAGTACATGGTCAATTTTTGTGTAAGCACCATGTACTGCAGAAAGAAAAGCACATTCCTTTCTATCCTCATTCAGTTTCCTCCATAGGTCTATCATATCTAGTTTTTCTAACAATCTATTTACCTCCTTAACTGCCTTCTTGATTATTTTATGATTCAATTTATCTAAATCTGGGAACAGGAGGCTGAGGTCTCTCACTAGTAGAGTTTTGCTGTCTATGTCTTTCTGTAGCTCTTTCAACTTCTCTTCTAAGAATTTGGATGCTGTCCCACTGAGTACGTACATATTTACTATTGAAATTTATTTATTGTCTATAGTACCTCTCAGGAGGATATAGTTTCCTTCATTATCTGTTTTAAAGCTATTTTTGCAGCTGTTTTGTCTGAGATAAGGATTGCTACCCCTGCTTTTTTTCACTTCGGCCAAAGCAAAATATATTTTACTCCAACCTTTTACCTTTCCTCTATATGTATCTCTCTGTTTCAAATGAGTTTCTTGTAAGCATCATATTGTAGATTCTGGTTTTTAATTCACTCTGCTACTTGCTTATGTTTTAAGGGAGAGTTCATCCCATTCACATTCAAAGTTATAATTACTAACTCTTTATTGCCCTCCATGCTATCTTCCTTCTGTTTGTATTCCCACCCCCTTTTTTCCCTTTATCCATATTCCCCAGTGTTTTGTTTGTGAATACCACCACCTTCAGTGTGTTTGCCCTCTTAAATTGACCCCTCCCCTTTTTTCCCCTTTCCATTTTCCCCTTCTTCCCTTCCTTCTGTTAGTTTTCCTTTTTCTCCCTCTCCAGTCCCCTCCTCCCCTTTTCCACTTTTAATGTTTAAAAGGTAATATAAGTTTCTTAACTTGATTAAGTGAGTCTAAGTTTACTTTAAGCCAAGTTTGATAAGATGAAGATTCAGTTGGTTTTCACTTCCTCCCTTCCTCCCCTCAATTACAATAGTTTTTTTGTACCTCTTGATGCAATGAGATTTACCCCATTCAGTCTCCTTCCAACCTCCCTTCTCCTTACTACCCCCCCTTTTTAAGGAGGTTTTGTTTTTGAATCATTCTGAGTCACAGAAATGTTATGAATGTCTATCACTGTTGGCTATGGGTATTCTCTCTAATAGAGTTACAGTTCTCAAGAGTTATGAGACTCTTTCTCCCAAGTGGGTTTATAGCCAGCTTCATCTTATTGTATAGCAGTTTTCTTTTTTTTTTAACCTTTTCATGTGTCTCTTGACCCTCCTGTTTGATGTCCAAATTTTCAATTATCTTTGGTCTTTTCATCATGAGAACATAGAAGTCGCCTATTTCATTAAATGTTCATCTTTTTCCCTGGAAAAGAAGGCTCAGCTTTGCTGGGTAGTGGATTCTTGGCTCCTTTGCTCTTTAGAATGTCTCATTCCAGGGCCTTTGATCCCTTAATGTTGCTGTAGCCAGGACCTGCATAATCCTTATTGTGGCTCCTTGGTATTTAAATTTTTTCTTTCTGGCTGCTTGCAGGATTTTTTCTTTTATCTGATAGTCCTGGAATTTGGCCACAACATTCCTTGGTGTTTTCATTTTAGGATCTCTTTCTGGAGGGGATCAATGCATTGTTTTTTAGGTTTTTGAAGGAAAATGGGGTTAAGTGGCTTGCCCAAGGCCACACAGCTAAGTAATTATTAAGTGTCTGAGACTGCATTTGAACTCAGGTACTCCTGACTCCAGGTGCTCTATCCACTGCTCCACCTAGCTGCCTGATGTATTCTTTCAGTAACTATTTTGCACTCTGGTTCCATGATACCATGACAATTTTCTATCACTAAATCCTCTAACATTAAGTCCAGGCTTTTTTTCCTCTCCAATAATTCTCATATTCTCCCTTCTTGATTGGTTCTTGAGGTCAGTGATTTTGCTGATGAGGTATTTAACATTTTTTCTTTTTTTCAATCTTTTGGTTTTGTTTAACACAATCTTGTTATCTCATGAAAGCATTAGTTTCTACTGATTCAATTCTTTTTTTTAGAGATTTTTCTTCATTTGTCTTTTGCAACTCCTTTTCTAATTGGTCCATTCTGTTTTTGAAGGAATTTTCTATTTGCCCAAATGTAGTTTTGAGAGAATCATTTCCTTTTTGCATTTGTCCAATTGAAGTTCTGAGAGAGTTATTCTCATTTTGTATTTGTCCAATTGTTTTTTCCAAGGATTTGTTTTCTTGTTGTGAGATGTTAATTTTCTCTTACAATGTGTTATTTTTCTCTTGCGTTTCCTTTCCCAGTTTTTCCAATTGATTTTTAAACTCCTTCCTGATTTCTTCAAGGAAGTCTTTCTGGGCCAGAGATCAGTTCATATTCTCCTCTGCAGTGCTAGATCTCTCTGGGTTAGAATCTGTCCCTTCTAAGTATTTCTCCATGGGTCCTCCTTTTCTCTGGCCTTTTTTCATCTTGTGTTGGGGCGGGGCTGGCTCTCAGAGGTTTGCTTTTGAGGATCCTAGAGGCTTTGTTCACTTGGCTTAGTAATTCCAAGGGCCAGCCAGTATGGGGTGCTGGTTGCTTTCTCTGTAGTGAGGTCCTTAGCAGCAGGGTCTGAGTTGACCTTGAAAACAGGGCTGGGCCCTGGGGGAGGGAGGTAATCTCTTTCTGTTGAGTGAGCTCTGTGGCCCTGTGTGAGGGGTTGTTTATTGTATGTTCTGGATAAAGGGCTCCATGGAAAGTATGGAGCTCTGGTCCCGGCCCAGATGGTTGTTCTCCAGGCATGCTCTGAGACTGTGCTGGAACTCACCCTCCCATAGCTCTTCTCCTCCTGCCCAAAGACTCTTCAGCTAAAGCTAGATCTTGCACCCGCCACTCACTGAGGTCTCCATGGCTGAAGCTGACCCTCTGGGCTCCCCCAGCTGCCATCCCCAGTGTTGATCCGCTGCTCTTGTGTCCCAGTTCACCCATGGTCCCCTGAGACAGCCTTTCTTGGTAGTTGTTCTTCTCTTAGCTTCTCTTTCTGGGTTTTGTTGATCAAATTTCTATTAAGAGGTTTCTCTCATGTTATTTCTAGGGGAAAGAGAGAGCACCTATTGCAGTGCATGTCTTCTCTTTGCCATCTTGGCCAGAAGTCTCCACAAAGCTCTTTTACAAATATTATTTCATTTGACCACTCTGAGACATAACATGCTATTTTATTTGTTACTTTTTTACAGAAGTTGAAAATGTAATTAACTTGCCAAAATTCTCACAGTGAATATATGCCCAAGGCATGATTTGAACCAAGGTATTCTTCACTCTGGGTTCAGTTTTCTATCCTTCATACCAAGCTGCCTTCCAAACCTCTGCAGAATGAAATTAAACAAGGAGGGGGAGAAAAGAGCTTGATCTTGGTTGACTTTCACCAAATGATTCCATTGTTGTCTAATGACTTTTACCAAAAGTTTATTGACCAAGTGACCTCAAAGCATAAATAAATGGAGTGAATTGGGAAAAAAACTTTTCAGTGCTATGGTGTGGGGATCTGAAACTGAAAAGAGCTTGGGGGACATAATGATGGTCTCTAAGTATTTGAAAGAAGAAGAGGAAGGATTTGGCTTATTTTTCTTGGTCTCAGACAGGAACTAGGAACAATGAATGGAAATTAAAAAGAGGATTTTTCTCTAATCAATTAAAAAATCTTAACAACTAGAGTTGAACAGAAGTGGACAGGGGTCACTGCCTTGGTAGGGAATCAATTGTTCATCATTAAAATTCTAGATAACAACTTGTCATATATGTTGAAAAAGGGATTTCTGCTCAGGAATCATATAACCCCCAAATTCCTTCCAATACTAATACTTTGTGATTCTAAGAAAAATGACTTGATTCTCCATTTATATCCTTTATCTCTGTGATTTTTGAGGGTGCACATTCCAATCTATTTACACAAATTATTTGGCATGAATTTTCCTTCTTTATGTATTGATCCACAAAAATTTAGAGAAATAGGATAAGTTGTTAATATCCTGAACTTGACAGAATCAAGAGACTAAAAATGAACAGATCCCCAAAACTTTCCTTCCCTTTCCAGATGTTACTTATCCAACTCCCGCAGGAAACATTGTAAAGACCACAAGCCAGGCTGACCAAATTTATATGAGACACGAAAAAACTCCAAATCTACATCAACACATTTTATTACAAGCAGCTTTGGGAAGATGGGGGTTAGAGTGGCCCAACCATAGCAAACATTCAAGAAGTACTACTAACACTTTCAACTGAGGCCACCGAGGAGCAAAGGAACCCTGGGAATAAAGTAGCAAGAATGTTCTGATGGACAACAGCTGGATCTGACTGCAAAAGAAATGGAGGCCAGATCCCTAGCCCCAATCTACCCTCACTAACACTATCCCACACTAGTTTCCCAATCCTGCTTGAAAGCAACCCTGTGAATCCAGGCTTCAGGTTTCTGTAAAGTGAGTTTTTCCATTTCCCTTGATTCTGAAATGTGATCATGCGGAGTCTGATCTAAGTGAAGTTACTGGCAGCTTTGAATGCTGAAGTGACCCTGAATCCCTGAGGATGTACTGGCTCTCTGAACCCTGCACAAATGAAGCCTTTGGAGGAATTTTGGATATAGAACAAACCCTTCGAAGCACTTTCCTAATTTTTCTTAAGCCTGTGCAGAAGAGACATTACACTCAGCACCTTTATGGAGAGGCAGCTGCAGGGAGGAGCTCTCATGTGATATAATGCAGAGTTGAGGGAATTTGGCATTCAAGAATACTGTTTATAGAAAGATATAAACCATGGCAAGCCAGCCTCTGAAGCATGATTAAGAACAATTACTTCAAGCTGCTTGATCCATGCCCCACACTCTAGGAAAACAGACTTTAAGACAGAGCAGGGGTTTCCTTAGAAGGTCAAAGAGCTTGCTGGGAGAGTAAGTCAACCATATTCCAGCATATAGGGAATTTTTTTTTCAATTCTTAATCAAAATAAGTGTGCTCCACTGTATCTGGTAGTTTCTGGAGCAACACTGTCACTGCCTGCACTTCTCTATAAGGAATGAGAAGCCAGAAATCTACAGAGAGAAGTATGATTTTGTGACTGTAACATTTATTCACTGGCTTATACCTTTGGTTCTCACTGTTCTTGCAGTAGTCCAGTAGTAGCAACCAGTAAAGCAGGGAGACATTCCATAGTCCTAGGAGAATCCAAAAGTTTTGGTTCTTACATAGTTTTGCACATGGTACAGCTTCTTGATCAATGCACCACATCCTGATGCACAAGGGGTAGGGACATAGGCATGGTATTGGGCTACACTAGTTGCCTGAGATGAAAAGATGAAAATGAAAAAATTCTAGCACTTGAGGATTTTCCATTCAACTAGACAAGGATTGTAAAGGCTGATATTACCAGGAAGACCTGAGAAGTTTGAGAAAGACATGAAACAGTGACAATAGTAAATAAGTGGCAGGTTTAGCTTAGTGAGTTTAAATAATTTGATTTATTAATATTCTTGTCCTGAAAAAAAGGGGAAAAAAGTAATCCAAGTTTTAGGGTACAATTTAGGAAAGAAAAACTTTATTAATTTTTTGGTTAATAGGGAGAGTGAGACATTAAGTGATTCAGACAGTAAACCCTGTAAATGAAGCATTCTATCCTCTTCAAATAAAATGAAGAAGTAAACATCAAGGATATTTATTTTGGGTTATGAATTCTTGCTAAACATAAAGTAGCAAGGTGCCATATAAAGAGAGATGAGCAGAATATGCTGTTTTCAGAGAAGGTTTTGTAAGAGCTTATAGCCTAGTTTATCACTGTAAGAAGAAGAATACTAGTGATAAGAACAAATAACAAAGTTCTATATTAAGGAGGTGTTGTCTATAACGAAAATATGTACATAGTTTGCTTTAATTATAAAAATGTATTATACATAGGAATACAGACACATTTTCTTCATATATTTGTGTATAGATAGAGAAATAAAATTATAGTCTAATGATGATAATTTGTAATTTAACTTTGCAAGCAGATAGGCATAGCTTAAATTCAAATACAAGGAAGAGAATGTGTTTTTCAATTTATTTTGAGATGGAGACTAGCTCTAAAATGGAATAACTCTGTTTGCAGGGAAAATAAAGGGCCCTCTCTCTTTGCATCCTTACTTCTCAAGAAATAAGTGAATGTTGTGAGTTATTTCCAAAAGTCACATTTTAAAGACATATGGCTTTTATGGATTGATGACCTCATTGATGTGTACTCCCTCAACTAGTGCAGATAACAACCCACTCATACCTTCTCATTTTGTTCATTTTCTTGTCTTTCCATAAATCCACCATATGGAATATATCCAATGCAGCTCTGGTGTCTTTCTCCCAGGTCTCTTTCCATTTCATGAATGCCAGTGAAACCCTCAGCCTGTTTATTGCTTGTTCTAATCCACTTTTCTTCCTGATATTCTAAATTATTGTATGTAAGTCATCATGGGTAAAATGATGCAGTCTACTAAAACCCACAAAGCTTTCCATGGATCTTTGGCTCACCTACCTTGTTTCTTTTTAGATAATGGTGTTCTGAAATTTATAGTCTTAAAAGAACACCTGGATATTATTGATGTTAAAAATATAGGTTTTCACAACAGTGAACCATTTAGGATAGCTGAAAGTACAGTCTAAGTTCCCTAAAGAGAATCCAGATCACTCTTTTTATCCTATTCAGTTACCTAACTCAATATTCATTTGTTATGCATGTCTAAAATATATTTGCACTGAATCCTAATTTAATAGGCTACATTTCCATTTGCATATTATAATAAGGAAAATATGAATGCTTCATTCATTTGGGTTATCACTTGTATATTGCTAGGCTAATTGTGATGTCCCAGGAAACAGATGAATAAATTAAATGATTTAAAATAAATCTTAATGAGTTCTTACTTTAGGAAACAAATCTCTGATATGATTAATAAAAAATGAAAATTAATTATCCTGAGGAAGACATCTTTTACTTTGAAAATTTTATTAAATCCTAAGATCTCAATCAGAGATTGGTTTATATACCCCCTGAAAGTATGATATTATGATGATTGTTGCCATTTAGGGAAGAAGTACTAAACTGGCTTTACTTTCAATCTAGTTCCTATAGCCATTGTCCAGGGGATAAATTCCTCTTGGAAATTATTTCTTCAGATGCTTCAGTCCTTGTCTCCTCAGCAGTTATAGATAGTGAAAATCAGAATAAAAGGATGTTTTTGCTGCCAAAGTCCTTGTCAGTGCAAAATGGTTTGATATAAAAAAATGAATATGGTCTGATCCAAAGAAATCCCAGCAAAGGAGATTCATTCCCATCTGATTTGTTGCTACACTCTCTTTACATCTGATTTGCAACTACAGATTCCTATATATGGTGTCTGTCTCCCTCTCTATTAAAATATGTGTTCTGAGAGAAATGACTGTATTATTTATATCTTCAGTCTAGTGCTTTGCATATAGTTGTGCTTATTAAATTTTTAAATTTTATTGATTGAGTCAGTTTAGGCAGTTAATTTTTAAAAAGCAAGCAATAAAAAGAGAATAAGTGGTGATGATGGTAGTGATAGTGGTGATAGTAGTAATAGCAGGCACAGAACTTTAAAAACAAAAATTTGGAAAGGGATTTTTTAATAACCAAAATTAATCTTTCTTAACATTTTTCCTTACTCTTAAAGTATAGAGACAAATTAAACAAAATTTTATGAAATAAATATGATTTATGTTTCAAAATCTTGAACAAAATGTCATATTTGAGAAAATGAAAAAAAGTTTCCATGTAATCATTCAAGTACAGGTGATGCTAGATTCAAGTATAAATGGCCCAGGTACCATTATATATTTGATTTGTAAATGGGAATGATAAATTTTGTGGGTTGAAAAATAGTTGCTAAAGGTAATTGGTTTCATAGCCATCTTAATCTTTAGCTTTATGATGGAAAAAGACAATGATAATAGCCTGGATTTTTTTTTTCAAATCACAAAAGGCAAAACACCAGGAGGTCCAGCAGTCCTTCCTGAAGGGAGAAAATTTCAGGGAATCTAATTGTATTGCTTCTATTGCATTTAGAAGTCTATATTCCATCTCTACTGTCCAGAATGGGGTACTTGCTTACCACATGGTTTCCTTTGTTTATGTTGAGAACACCCTTCATCCTCACTCACATCTCTTGGAATTAATAACTACTCTTAAGACTCCAGTCAGGTTCCATCTCCCTCAAAGATCTCTACCCACTCTAATCTTTAGCATCCTTTCAACTGAAATTACTTTGAATTTGGTTTATGTATATTTTATCTTTGCTTATTTTCACACATTTGGTTCTTTTTTTTTAAAGTTTTTACAAGGAAATAGGGTTAAGTGACTTGCCCAAGGCCACACAGCTAGGTAATTATTAAGTATCTGAGGCCAGATTTGAACTCCAGGGCTGGTGCTCTATCCATTGCGCCACCTTCGCCGCCCACATTTTCTTTTTTTCTTTTTAGGGTTTTTTTTTTTTGGCAAGGCAAACAGGGTTAAGTGGCTTGCCCAAGGCCACACAGCTAGGTAATTATTAAGTGTCTGAGACCAGATCTGAACCCACATACTCCTGACTCCAGGGTCCGTGCTTTATCCACTGCCACCTAGCTGCCTCCTACATTTGCTTCTTTCAATAGAATTCAAGCTTCCCGAGATTAGGGCCTATTTTGTTGTTCGTGTTTGTGTGTGTGTGTGTGTGTGTGTGTGTGTGTGTGTGTGTGTGTGTGTGTGTTCTCAGTGCCTGACAAGATGCCTGGCACACATTACTTATTGAAAGACTTGTAGAATTTCATGGAATGCTCTTTAGGGAGAACATTCCAGGCTAGACATAGGCCATATTACAGCATAAAAATCAGAACTCTGTTTTAATATGACAGGAAGAAAATGCTTGCCATCACAGAGAAATTCTCCTGACAGAACAACTCTTGATTAATAAGGGGTGTTTGGTGTTTAATGCAGTATTGTTTTTTTTTTTTTTTTTTTTTTTTTAGGTTTTCGCAAGGCAGATGGGGTTCAGTGGCTTGCCCAAGGCCACACAGCTAGGTAATTATGAAATGTCTGAGACCGGATTTGGACCCAGGTACTCCTGACTCCAGGGCCGGTGCTTTATCCACTACACCACCTAGCCGCCCCTTGCAGTATTGTCTTCTAAGTGGTTTTCTTTCTGCTGTTTCTCTCAAGAAACCAATAACCAGACTTTAGTGCTTGAGATTTGATTTAACCTGTCCTTCTGTTAGTTTGAATGTCTTATTGGTCTTATCACTACACACATTGCTGGCTTTCAAGCTCAATTGGAACTTTATTTTCAATACCACTGAGTTTGCTTTTGTTTATTGGCAATCATAGAATAGTTAAGTAAGAAGAAAACTTAAGGAATTATTTATCCCTTCCTTTAAATCAGGGGCGGGGAACATCTGACCTAAAATCATTTGGTTTGGCACTGTCTTGGTAACTGCAGGTGGGACTTGAAATTCAATACATCTTGGAAGTTTTAGGGTTGAATTAATTAAATATTGAATAGCTACAGCAGGCTAATTTTTAAATGGATAATTTTGTATAAATGATGTTATAAATATCAAATGACCTTTGGTTGAAAAAAGGTCCTCCCCTCCCCCCTTTAATCCATCTCAGAAGAAAATTTATTCTACTTTAGAAGTATTTTTGACTTGCATTTGATATTGATAATAAAAGATCACTCTAATTTACACCATTGAAGTTGTAATATTTTTATCAGGCAAAAAATACGGTGGTTAGGAATTCACAGAACTGGACCCGCCTTATCTCCTCTGCCACCCCTCCCCTATATGGCCTATTTTTTTGTAACCTATTATAACTACTGGTCATGATGTTAGAGGCAGCTAGGAGGTACAGTGTATAGAGTGCTGGACTTGGAGTCAGGAAGAAATGAGTTCAGATTCTGCCTTAGGCACTTATTATACAATGATGGGCAAGTCACTCAAACTGTTTGCCTTAGTTTTCTCATCCGTAAGAGTTAGAAAACAATAGCATCTAATTCCCAGGGTTGTTGTAAGGATCAGATGAGATAATATTTATTTGTAAATCTCTTTGAAAAGTGATGTGTTTTAAGTGCTAGTGATTATTATTGTTGTTGTTGTTGTATTCATCATCATCATCATCATCATTCAGCTTCATTAAGTCTTCTATAGAATTTAAATGATGTGAAACTAAGTTGAATGCTGGACAAGGAGTCCCAGAATAGGTGGAAGATATACAAGTAACTTAGGAGAAAATTCCTTTCTTTAATTTTCCTAGAGATCAGCAAAGGAACAATGTGTCCCTGTGATTTCAGGAAAGAAATAAATTTTTGGATCAAAAATTCCCGGGATAATAGGACTAAGTGGTTTGGTAAAAATAGCTAAAATTTATTTAACTTTTTATGATTTACAAAGTGCTTTACATTTATTATTGTATTGGATCATCATGACAAGCTGGGACAGGTTCTATTATTATTATACTTTGCAGATGAAGAAGCAAGATAAGTAAAGAAAATAACGTGGCTTGCGCAGGGTTACATAGCTACAAAGCATCCGAGATCTTATGTGAAATCAGCTCCAGCTCCAGCTTGGCCCTCAATCCACTATGCTCAGTTTAGCTGCCTCATGTTTAATTGATATAATATTGAATATAGTAGGGGGCCAGCAAGACCTTGGTTCAAATCTGACAGGCACTAACTGACTAATGTCTCTAGGCAAGTTAAATAAACTCTATGCACCCCAGGCGTTGTCTAAAAAGTTATTAAATAATACCTTGAAGGAAGGCATGAAATAACTTGTCCTTCTTTGCATAAACCTAATGCTGGGCATAGACGAAGAGTTCCTGCAAATCTTTAAACTTAATTACATATTTCATAACTTCATAAGAGGTCTCTGTTTCCATATAGTCTACCAGTGGATTTGTCTCAGTCCTGATTATAGATAGACATGACTGACACCTTCCTGAATCCCAAGAAACTAAAGAGATTGGTTATGGTTATTAAATAGTCCCAGCATATCAGTCTTAGGTTAGAATGGATTTGTGGAATATCATAGGAAAGTTATTACTGTATCATTCTGTGCTATTTTTGGGGTTCTGTTGGGAATTTAGTAGCTTAAAAAGTTCCCTTGAAATTACTTTAGAACCAAACACTTATAATCCACAGGTGTTATTTTTTATTTTAGTTGAAAGAATAAACTTCAGGAATTCAGTAAGTATAAGAACCAAAAATATGTCATACTTGTTTAGAACCATGGTCTATCCAGTTCAACATTCTGTAAGAATGACACCAAGTGGACAGACTGGCATCAGGAAATCTCTGCAGTTGAATTACCTGCTACATATGTAAATCTAAGTTAGAAAAGATAACCAAGGGGATATGAATTCATCTTTAGGTTAACCTTTTTCATTGTTTTCACAAAAAGATTCTTGCTTAAAGAAATAGAAAAGATCTCAACTGAATGAGTTTATAAAATTTTCCATCAATCAAAGTGAGTTAAAAGAAAGATTTTTCTCACTGAAATATGATTTATGTAACTTAGGGGAAAAAAGATGCTGCTAAATCAAATCATATAAAATATTTTATTAAGTACATTGATGCAGTCAACTAGCTTATTATGAGTGGAATATCAATGTCATCCAACAGGATACTCCATATATCTCTTCGATAATCTGCTATAAAATACAACTTAAATACTGATGCAACATTCCATAACTTTTCACTTTAATTTAATTAAACTCATTTGATTCTGTAAATCATGCAATTCATTCAGTATTGATCTTTTTTGGAGCCACTTCTGAACTTTTCTTAGAAATTGCCAAAAGTAGCAGTCTCTTCTCTTTTCATTAAGATTGTGTTTTACTGCCCTTGAGTGGTTTCATTAACTGCAAAAAATATTAATTTGTTGATGTTTATAGTGAAAATTATGAGAAGACTATAAGATAAAAAAATTTTGAATTAATGACAAAAGAACACAATTATCCTGCCATATCCCCAAGAAACCACAATTCCAATGTGGGCTTTTAGTGGTTTCTGGAGAGTAGAGAAAATTTAACTCAAGAACCTTTAATTTTGAAAAGTTCTTCTGTCCCCACCTCTCTTTCTCTCTCTCTTTGCCCCCCTCACTTTCTCTCATCCTCTTCCCCCCCCCCTTCCCTTCTGTATGTGTTGGAGAACCAGTGAAGGGGAGGTGGTCTTTTCTTTTCTGCCAATTTCCCTGAATTATCTCGATTCTATGCCATTTCTCAGGCTACTTGCCCTTTAAAGTCCAATTGAATCCACAAGATCTTCAGTATTCCCAGTCACTTACAAGATCTCAAATCTGTTTTCTACCTCAAATGATACTTTGTTCCTAATGATTTTGAAATGCAATATTTTAAACTCTGATTTTTGTCTATCCTCCTACTAATATCATATCTCATCAAAACTTAATATTCAAACAAACATTCAACAATTTTCACAGTGCTCTATACATGGCGGATACTTAATAAATATTTGCTGAATTAATTTGTGATCCTATAATGAATAACGGACCTATTAAATATGGACCTATTAAAAGGTTTCCTTATAAAGCAAGCACTATCACTTATAAGAGGCATTTGATACCCACAGTTTGAGGGCCCTTTTCACTTACATTAGTTTCACTCTATTTGATATATTTGCATTGTAATATAGCTAACATATCAAGGAGGAAAATAATCTCCTTGAGATCAGACACTCTTCCTTTTCTTTCTTTCCCCTTTCTCCTCCCTCCCTCCCTTCCTCTCCTCCCTCCCTTCCTTCCTTCCTTCCTTCCTTCCTTCCTTCCTTCCTTCCTTCCTTCCTTCCTTCCTTCCTTCCTTCCTTCCTTCCTTCCTTCCTTCCTTCCTTCCTTTCTTCCCTCCTTCCTTCTTTCTTCCTACCTAAACCAGAATCCTAGTCTCCTGGTTTGCCATTCATTGGGAATTTCCAACTACACCACATATTTCTTGCTGAAGTTCAATAATCAGATGATATGTGCTGTCAAGAAACAGGTAGCTAAGTGGTGAAGTAGATAGAACACTGGTCTTTGATTCAGAAGGATGAGAGTTCAAATCCGGTCTTAGACACTTGCCACTTACCAGCTGTGTGACCTTGGGCAGGTCACTTAACCCTAACTGCCTCACATCCAGGATCATCTTCAGTTGTCCTGATTCATATCTGACCATTGAACTCAGATAGCTCTGGTGGAGAAAGTAAGATTAGTGACTTAGCACAGCATCCCCTCACTCAAATCCAGTTCATATGTTTGTCATGGTATCACCTCCCTGATGTCATAGTCTTCTTTGAAAATGAAGGATAATTATTTAGTAGACAGTTGGACCTTCTTCCCTTTTAAAAATTAGAATACTCTTGTAATTTTAAAATGCCATGAATATTTTCATTCAGTTATTAGGACAAAAATGTCTCAAATAGCAATGCCTTCAGCATCTGTCCTTTCCTAGTACTAAAGCACTATTCTCTGTGTTTGTAGAGAAAAGTAAAATTTTTTGCCCATATTTGGACATTTAATTGACATTTTGGGTGAATGCTCAGGTACCAGAGTAATATTAGTACAATTAGAATGGCAAACATTAGGCACAAAACTTAAAGTGTAAAGAAGAGAGACTTTATTGTACAATGAAAAAAATGTTGGACTCAGGAATCAGGCCTGAATTCAAATCTTCCTTTAATGTTTCCTAGTTTTGTGATCACAGGCAAGACATTTAGGTCCTTGTAACCTCAGTTTCTTTAAACAGAGTTACCTTAAGGCATTATATAATATGTACTGTGTGAATACTATAAAAAGACTGCTAAATTTAGAGTCACTGGCTTGAATTCAAATCCAGCCTTGGCTCTTTTTCTTGCTATGTGATCTCAGACAAATCACCTAAGCTCATCTTTCTCATATGTAAAATGGAGTTGAACTAAATTTCTGCCAAGTTCCATCCTAGTTCTTTATCTATGATCCTATGAAATGTAGGTATTTCTCAGAAAGAGCAAAGGTTCAGAAAGCTATTGCTACTGTGGAGAAAAAAAAACACAAAAACAAGACTAAGGGTTTTTTTTTTTTAAGAAACTACAATATTGGTTACTTGGAGGGGGGGGCAATATCATTTTAATTACTTTTAAAACAGAAAATTCAAAATCACATCCTAAATTGTTACTGTTCAAATCCATCTTTTATTGTTGGCATTATATTTTGAAAAATCAAATCTCAAACTTATCCTTACACAACTATCTTTGTGACTTTGCCATTAATTTCATTTTCATTTCTAATTCTGTAGAGCTTCTTAACTGTTTTGCATGGAAAACCCACAGAGAACTTCAAGGTACTTCATCTACAAAGAAAAAGTAAGGAACTAAAATTATTCCATGCAGATTGCAGAGGTTCCTTTTAAACTTGAATGTTACAATTTGCTCTGTACCACTTAGGGACTTAGTAATAGGATTTTAGAGACATTTGTATAATACATTTTATTTGCCTTGGCACTAAAAAGAAGAAATTGAATTGCTACTCTTTTTTAAATGGTGGTGGTTATTTTCAGGGAAGATACTGTAAGAGTCCATGCTCTCCTCTTCCCATGATCTTCCTATGGGAATTTTTCTGGTTTGGATTTGCATGATTTGTAATTACAGAGCTTGTCTGGTTCCTTGCTGGGCAGCTGAATTCTTTTATCCTCTCTGGGATTCAGTTTCTAATATGCAATATG
The DNA here is from genome assembly GCF_037893015.1 of Macrotis lagotis. Taxonomy (NCBI): domain Eukaryota; kingdom Metazoa; phylum Chordata; class Mammalia; order Peramelemorphia; family Peramelidae; genus Macrotis; species Macrotis lagotis. The sequence continues at coordinate 342,823,840 of NC_133666.1, forward strand.
GGAAAAAATACATTAGGGTTTTCATTTTGCTAAAGTAAACCAAATGGTTGCATTAAAAACAAAAACAAACTTGTTGAGCTAGGGCTAATTCGACAGAACTGTGCATCAGCCTCATTTGTTTCAATCCCAGAGTAAAACAATTTTAGAGGGGAGGATCTCATTACCTATTTAGTCTAACATATTTCCCAAAGAATCCTCACTATAACTTTCCTGATAAATGTCTATCCATCCAGCTTCTGCTTTGGAGGCTAGTACTCTAAGTAATGTTTTATCTGTCCTTGTCAATGAAAGCAGGAAAATAGGGAATTAAGGCACTTTGAACACAAAGAGAAAACTGGATAATGACAGGTTGGATGCTCAAGGGTGCAGTAATTGCTGCCTGCCATTTTTTTTCTTCCTAAAATGACTTTCCTTTCTCTTAGGATGTGCCCATGCAAGAGGTTTTAGAATCAGACAGAGCTCCATGAAGTTATTAAGTTTTCAAAGCACAGGTGAAAGTGAATAAGAAAATAGTACTACTATGAGAAGAAAAAGCATCAAGGCCATCCCAGAGAGGCAAAGATAATACCATAGGAGATCATAGGGTCATACATACTAGGCCTAGAGATATCAAATTGATGGGGAACTTCTAGGTTCCAGAAAGTACTTTCCCTTGCTTAGACCAAGCATGCTTCTTTTTGATCCTATATAAAGATTCTATTCAAAGCCAAAAGGGCAAAATTTCCAATCAATCAAGAGACTTTATTAAGTACTTACTATTTGTCAGGGACTTTGTTAAAAATTAATGATACAAAGAAAGGTATACAAATTTTCCCTGTGCTAAAGGAGTTTACATTTGATTTGTGGAGACAACATATGTGCATACAGAATATAAACAGGAGGTAAAATCAGATGGAAGGCATTAGCAGCGGTAGGGATTGGCAAAGACTTCTTACAGAAAGATTTGGGTAAATTGTTGAAGAAAGCTGGGGAAACCTGGAGGTGGAAATGAGGAAGGAGAGCATACTAGCTATGAAGAAAGAACCATTAAAAAGACACCAAATGAGGAGTGAGTGTCATGGCAGTATAACCACAAGAAGACTTTTCAGGTCCTAGGACATCCTCCATAATTAATGGAAATTAAGTGTGGCTTGTGTATGTAGTCATGTAGTCATGGATGATCTGAATGTATTACGGCTGGTGAAGCTTCCTGGCAAACAAATCTTCAAAAAAATCATACTTCAATGTAAGCTGGTAATTTGTCTAAAATACTTCCTTTATTTCCATTGAGTACTTGGCAGTTAATTATAAATCATTTTTTATGTGAATTCCCTGCCTTCTTCTGTAGAAGAGAATTTAAGATTTTTACCCCCCTCGATTTCTTGTCCCAAATCCTTGAAAACAAAATGCGACTCTTCTCTTAGGAGTTCAAAAGGTTTTTCTATCAAGTATTTGTAAACCTTTATGGCCTAAAACAAAGCTCAACATCAAGCTGTCTAGATCATATTAACATTCCCTCTTCTTTCTTGATATTATTTTCTTTCTCTTCTCTGGAAAACTTCATATCTGGATATTTTTTCTAGACTATGATTTTGTAATTTCCTTGCTGCCTGATACTTTATGGTGTGTGACCCAGTGGTGAGAAACCAATCAAACCCATTTGAGTGGGAATGCTACCTTTCTTTGTAAAATGGATTAACTGGTTTGTCCCCGTTTCCAACTGGAAGATATGAATTATCAGCAAGAAAATCACCCTTCAATACCACCGGAGGAGTACATTCCAACCCTTACCAAAATTGTCATCTACTGTCAGAACACCAATATGAATTCCTACATTATACTTCAAAGGAAATCCAACTACTCTTGGAAATAGGCATGTTGCACTGGGCCTTTTCACCCTTCAACCTAATCTCTATTTCCTATATCCTGTTAGTTTTCCTTGGTCTTCTATAAAATAGCATCTTGTCGAAAGCACTGGACAACATACGAAATACCTATTTAGTCTGTTGTTCTATCCACTGAATTCTGGGCCTAAATCCTTGTGTGTCTATAACTCCTGGTACTTATCTACCTTGATATAATAACTCAGAAGACTGGCCCTTAAACTTTACATACAGTAGGTAATAGGTATCTTTCACTTACTTTCTTGTTCCTAATATTAATTTTTAGGACAATAGATGTTGAATAAGCATTAAAATATTTGATTATAAGTACAAAGAACAGATCTGGATAATTTTTCCATATTTTAAGCAGTGTGGTACAATGAAAAGAAGCTTGCTCCTGAGGCTTTCCTGGATTCTCTGGGTTTCAGTTTGCTCATTTGTAAAATAAGAGGACTGGACAAATTGTCCCATGGTGTCCTTTCTACAGTTAGATGTATGATCTCTAGGAAAACTCCCATCTATTTGGAACTTGTGTGGATTATCCTCTGGGATAAAAGGATACTCCTAAATATTTTAAGCCTAATTTGCTATTAATAGTAAGAAAAATTAAACAAATATATCTCCCTTTTGTATTGATTGAAGAATCTTGTATGATCTTAATATATTCATTATACAATACATTAGACTGTACATAATTCTATTCTAATAAGGAATTATACATTTCTTATCAGAATAGAATTCCCCCCCCCCAAATAACATAAACACAATGGTATCGAGTATTCTCTGCATCTCTTAGTCAATTGTGTAATTGCTGAGATGTAATCTACTGTTGCAGGCAAAGTACAACAAAGGTAAACTGAAGCATATTTTCTCTGAGCAAGTTAACATTTTATTTATAAATGCACTTCTTGCCAATATAATGGGTCAGCTGTTTGTCTCAGTTTGACTAGTGACCTTGTTGTGATGGGGATACAATTCCTTTTTATAAGATTAGAATAAATTAAAGAAAAGGGTATATGGGAAATAATAAACTGTTTTTAGGGTTGGTAACATCATAGAGGATTATATGATTGGTTATGCAGCTAAGGTGAAGGAATCAATATGATTGATTTGGGCATGAGGAGCAAGTAAGAATCCTACCCTTCCCTCATGTGACTAAAGAAATGTTCATTGTTTGAGCCCATCTGCAAGGTCAGATATAGTGGACCTGACATCCTTGAAGGACAGTTTAGTAGTATGTAACTATGAAAATAGTCTCCCTGGCATCCATCACAGTATTGAAGGATAGCAGATTTCCTTGAGGCAAGACTACACCAGTGATTAGAAGAAAAGCTAGATTTTTTTCAATTTATTTGTTTACATGCTAGCTAAATTAGCTAAATTTCTGCACTAAGTTCAGAGACAGAGAATCCTGACTTAGGTAGTTACATGAAAAAAAATGATACACTCACATGAATCTTCTCACTGCTTTTTTTGTTTGTTTGTTTTGCTTTTAGGTTTTTGCAAGGCAAAGGGGGTTAAGTGGCTTGCCCAAGGCCACACAGCTAGGTAATTATTAAGTGTCTGAGACTGGATTTGAACCCAGGTACTCCTGACTCCTAGGCCAGTGCTTTATCCACTATGCCACCTAGCTGCCCCCTCTTACTGCTTTTTAATTTCTGTCTTTAATCGAACTATCATCAAAGATTCCTTTTATACCTGCTCAAATCCTAAAAAGAGTTTAGAGATGAGAAAGTAGTCTTTCATTTAGTAGATATTTGTGTCCTCTAGTCACTTTTTAGTGTTGATTTTAGTAGTTTATTAATTAACTTTAATAACTAATTACTAAAAATAAATTTTAGTATTATAATGTTTTTTTCCAATTTGGAAGTATTTTCTTCCCTGATATATCTTGTAAAATGATTACTAACACTTTCAAGTTTGTATCATCTCCAATACAGACATCTTCCTTTTATTCTAGTTTAGTAGCATTTCCTAACCATCTCCTTATATGCTGTTTCAACTTTCTGAAATGAGTCACAGAATTATAGTTCAAATGTAGTGGTTCTTGGACACTGATGATGAAGACAGCTCATCTGAGGAGCATTAATACATTTGTTTGATTTTCCATCTTTTTTTCCCTTCCAGTTTTATGTATAAATAAATTGTTTTGGGGTGCGCACGCACGCGTCTTTTGTGTGTGTGTGTGTGTGTGTGTGTGTGTGTGATATAACTTAGTTGGATATCATGCCAAGACTTTTACAGAATTGTTTTTGCTTCAAGTTGTTCATACTTGCAATAAGGTGATTGTGCTAATAATTTTGTGCCATGGTGTTTTATGATTGAGTTAGTATTTTAAATCATTGTTGTCCTTGGCTGCTTTGGCTCTACTCTTGGCAGGGAGTATTTTCTGACCATGGTGATTTGTGGCCTGTTTTGATTTCTTTATTGTATCTACTTCTATAGTTGTGCTAACTTTTTGTTAGAAATGGTGATAACCCATATCAGTATTTGTCTTGTTTCCTTTTTTTGTCATTAATATCATATTTGAATAAATGAAGCTTAAAAAAGGTAGAATTTCTCACAATATTTTTTCATCTTTAATTTTGCTTCAATATGATATAGATTTTATCTTCTTTTTCTAATTAGCCATATTGGAGTCAGATTGTATGGAGGACTTTAAAATTTTGATTTTTATAATTCTTGGAACAGTCTTAAACAAAACTATCAAGAAAACAAAGATACTTTCAGTTTTTTTTTGGGTCCTTCCCTCCATCGGTTTCCTATTCCCAGAGGTTAAATTGTAGGTAATATGATGGGTTTATTAAGACAATAATTGAAATTTTCAGTATCAGGGTCTTAGTATAGGGTAAAGTAGGTGCAGTAGAGAAGAACGAAGAAAATCTTAAAGAATAATAAGAATGGGGGCGGCTAGATGGCATCGGGGCGGCTAGGTGGCGTAGTGGATAAAGCAGTGGCCTGGGAGTCAGGAGTACCTGGGTTCAAATCTGGTCTCAGACACTTAATAATTACCTAGCTGTGTGGCCTTGGGCAAGCCACTTAACCCCGTTTGCCTTGCAAAAACATAAAAAAAAAGAATAATAAGAATGGATGATGTGGTTGCTCCGGGAAGGAGCAGTTCTGGTAGTGGATAATTTGTTCAAGAAATAATCATAGCGATTAGAAGTGATGGCATAAGCTCCTACAGGACAATACATATACTGGTCCCTGGTAATTCCTGCTTGACAAATGGTGTAAAAATAAGATTGTATACCAAGGAGTTTGAAATGCTATTTGAGGCACCTAGATAATGTAGTGGGAAGAGTTCTGGCCTTGAACTCAGGAGGATCTGAATTCAAATGTGACCTCAGACACCTACTTGTTGTGTGACCTTGACTGAGTCACTTAACTATGATTGCCTTGCCTCTGGAGATATCTTCAGTCATCCTGATTCATATCCAGTCACTGGATCCAAATGGCTCCAGAGGAGAAAGTAAGACTGATGATTTAGTACAGCACCCCTCATTCAAATTCAAATCAGGTACATATGTGTATCACCTCCCAGGTGTCATGATTTTTTTTTGAGAATGAAGGATAAACATCATCATCATTTGGGTTAGGACTTGTAAAAATTTAGAAACAGAATATATGATTTGGAAAAACTGATGAACATCTTGATGTGTCTTCCAATTGAGATTCAACTGTCAGGTAGAAGTGATATGCCCTTCAGTACAAATGACCTTCCAATTATTAAATAGTTAGGAGGAGGATAGGGTGAAATATAATATATCAAAATTTATATTTTATTCAGATTAGAATAATCTGTGAGTGGAACTAGATAAACAAGTATGGATATTCCTTTTACTAATGCAGATTGCAATCTGCCTTCCACTTAAATAGATTCACACTATGTCCAACTTGATGTCAAATCTCTACGGTTTAGCTGGGCTCCCCTGACAACAGGCCAATAATATTTCACTGGGTTCATAGCCTTACATAAGAAATAATAGAACTTATATTCAACAGGCATTTCAAGAACTTAGGATCATTTTCCAATTGATGGACATGCCATTAGATTCCAATTCTTTACTGCAACAAAAAGAGCACTGTATAAATAACTTTGAATACATAGATCATTTTCTGCTTTCTTTGACCTCTTTAGAGCATAGGCCTAGTAATATCATCACTGGGCTAAAGGGTATGAATAGGTAAGTAACATTTTGGGACCATTGCAACTAGATTTCTGGAAAGGCTGGACCAGTTCATATCTCATCAAAAGTTTATTAATATACCTGTTTTCTTATAGATCCAGTCACATTTTTCATACTCTTTTTTTTTGCCAATTTAGTCAATCAGTCTGAAGTAGAAAACCAGTAAAGTTTTAATTTATATTTCTCTCAATTGTTTGATTTGCCATTTTTCATATACATGTATACCCTTTGTATATACATATATATATATATACACACACACACATTTTTGTAATGATATTTATGAATTAGTATATATATATATGTAAAGATGAGGCACAGAAAAAAAAACTCATGAAAGTCCCATGTCCCATGCCAATAAACATATTACTTTACTTTCATCATTGCATTTTCCCTATTCCTCTTTCCCAGATATTTCTTCTTTTTCTGATAACCTTCAGATAGTCAGAGCTCTTATGCTTTCTCATCCTTATTCCTCAATCCAATTGAATCAATGATTGATATGCTGTCAGTAATTTATTTTCAAGTATGAATGAATTGCAAGCAAGTCCCTTTTGGATGTCTACTTCCATGAACTCTGAGGCAAGAGTATAGTACATAACTAAGAAATCACATAGTATATTTATATTAGTATTGATTTTTGTTAGATTTTAAAAATATGATATTTTAATCACTTTATGAATTAAACAGGTTTGCATAAGATGAACCAGTATCTTAATTACCATTTTTAATTTTTAATTTTTTCTATAGGAAAATGTTTAATAAATTACAAATAATTAATTGTATAGAATTAAGAAAGCACAAAATCTCAGAGTTGGAAAGGATCTCAGTGATTGCTTATCTAGTTCCACTCAAGTGTACTTCTACCATATGTCTTATAAATGACCATCTAGGTTTTGCTGAAAGACTTCTAGTGAGTGGTGATCCCCTATAATTGAGACAATCACTTCCATTTCTGGACATTTTTAATTTTTAGAAAAATTTTCCTTACTTAAATCCTAAATTTTCCTTTTTCTAATTTTTAAAAAATGCTTCTTCTCTCTAGGAGCAGCAAAATACATTTGAATATTTCCTTGACATGTTAGCTACCAGCCATTCCTCACCTTCAACCAATATTCCAAATTTAACTGTTGCTTATCCTGGTTAAACATGCTCAGTTTCTTTAACCTATACTCATATGGCATGTCATTAAAGCCATTTATCATTCTGGTTACACTACCCTGAATACTATGCTACCTAGTTTAACTGTACCAGACAGAACCGAATATACTCTTCCAGATATAGACTCCACATTATAGGTTCTGCCAGACCAAAAAACAAAAATTAAAAAAAAACTAAACTTAAACCTAGATGCCATGTTCTGTTGTTTCTACTGTGCTATAAAACTAGAAATACATTCAGTGTCCTCTAACCTTGTGCTCTGGGTAAAACTTCCAATTTTTCTACCCTAGTTATGACTTTGGTTGATAATTCAAGCTGAAATTGAGTAAAGATAAATCTGAGTGCATGTAGGAAGTCAAGGATATAGTCACAAGATATAATGAAGGACAATGACATATTTTTCAAATGTGTCTAGGAACTTTCCCACTTTTTTCTTTTGTCTTTCCAGTGCTTGTGATTAATAAGCTTAATAAGGAAATGATTAGTAAAGACATGTTGATTGATAGATCCATAAAATGTGTTGAACTCATTGCTAACTATACTTACAAAAAAAGCTGTATTCTCACTCCTAAGGGAATGAGAGACATGCAGGGCCCAGGTTACACTGATCTGAAGTTATTTGAAAAGAAAATTTTATTATAATTAATAGAATGTTTGTCATGACCTTACATTCAAAGAATGTTTAGGAATATAGATTTAAAATGCCTTAGAAATCTCATTTTGGTTTATTGACATTAATTTTCACTCACATCGTGACACTCATATTTTGTTGGCCTTTTTCTTTCTCTTTTGTTTTTTTTCAGAAGAGAACTCTTTGGCTCAGGCATGTTGCTATGGAAACCAAAACTCTAGATTTGTCTATAAAGTGGACACCACAGAGAATATAGCATTAACAGGTTTTACAAATAGAGTTTTACCAATATGTCCTGGGTATCTATTCAGGGTGAAATAATAACCTTTTCAGCATGGTGACTGCAAAACAAAATTGGAAGAGAACTTGAATAAATGGATGAGGCTAAATTTCAATCAACATCTGAAAAACTATGCTATCAAGAAGGCCTCTCGGAAGGTTAGCTGAAGCTCTAGTATCTGGATTTCATTTTCTCATTATAAATTATTAATCCAACCAAAAATGTCATTCTCTTTTTAGCTATTTGAAGAGTTTCTTGTTAGATACATTATCCCTTTTTCTGGTAAGAATGATTTGAATACAAATATTGTTTGAATCTGTTTAATATTCTGAGACAAATGGAGTTTGGTACCTATTGTACTATCCTTGAAATCAAGCTGATTTGGGTTCAAATACTATTTCTGGAATACATTTTGTGTGGCCAAGGATAAGTCACAACTTCTCTGAACTTCAGGTTCTTCATCAGCAAAATGAGAAAAAAAAAATGACTGCAGCAAGAAAATACACATATTTACATCTATATATTGAATGAGATAATATTAATTAGTTTAATATATCAGCTCTTTAGACTCAACCTTAATCTAATGGTTTCCCTCTTTCATTAGCTCACCTATTTTTTTTTCCTGAGGCCATACCTTATACCTATCATGCCATGCATAAAACTTTAAAGCAGTATACTGATAATAGTTATTAATATTATTTTGTTTTATTAGATGTTAATATGTATGTTCATAAAATGAATTGGGGGAAATGAAAACATCATTTCTCTTTCTCAAAGACACCTATCAGAAGCATGATTTCTATTTCATGTACCACTCATCATTCAACATCTATAATATAATCTCAGTTTAGAAATATTTCTTGAACAACTTTGGCTTGTTAGTTCAATTGCATGAATCAGAGTCGATTATAGATTTGATCACATTGTAAAATGGTTATTTTTGTTCTATTTTATGGACAAAGGCTGGTCCCTAGCTAAGCAATGTTGTTTCTGCAAAAGGTATAATATAAGGGGATAAGAAGCATGTGCATGGCAAGGAACTAGAGCCAGAAGCATAAACCATTCACTCTTTGTAGAAGTTAGATTATGGGGCAGAGATGTAGGTAAAGTTGAAGTTGGATCAATGGAAGGCTTTTTATAGGGGTAGTAAGACCTCAATATGTAGCTTTGTTGAGGAAAAGGAGGAAATGTAAATTCAGAGCCCTCAGATGGGAAAAAGAGCCTGATCGATGAAGTAAAGTGAAGAAAGAAACAGAAAGAGTAGGACCAAGTATACAGTCTTGCATTTTCTGAGACTGTGGGAAAAAAAGAGAAGACAGTAAGGATATTAAATAGTTCACCCGTCTCTTCCCATGACCTCATTCTTCTTGGTAAAGCAAGAGTTGGGAGGGAATATTTGAGAAAAGTTGGGAAGGGGAAGTCTGATCATTGTAGGTCAGAATTCTGGACTTAATCCAACAAGAGTGAATTTAATAGGGTCATAAATGTAAAGTTGTAAACTTAAGTTAAAAAAAATTAACTTCACAAATGCTGGCACTATACTTGCAAAAAGACTTGAGAGTTTTAGCAGATTACAACTTCAAGACTAGTGAATAATAGGATATGATTAACAAGAAATGCTAATGCAGCCTAAAAAGAGGAATAACATGCTATAGTAAAAAGGCATTATAGCTCTATTTTACTCCAACCTGACCAGACTACATCTAGAATTTTAAGTTCATTTCTGGATTTCATATTTTAGGAAGGGTATTACTACCCTGGGGTACATCCAAAATTGAGACTCAGTTGAAGGAATCTGGAATATTTTGTTGAGGAAAAAAAAAGATGGGAAGGAACATGATAGCTTTTTTCAAATGTCTGAAGGGCTGTCATATGGAAAAGGGAATTTAAAGGTAAAACTTGGAGATATGGGTGAAACTGTAGAGAAGTAGATTTAGACTTTATATGAAGGAAAACCTTAAAAAATTAGAACTGTCCAAAAGTGGAATGACTCCTATGGGAAGAAGGAAGTTCTCCTTATAAGAGTTCTTTAAGTAATACTAAAAGACCACTTGTTGGTTATATTGTAGATGGAATTCTTATTTTAAGATTAAAACTAACACTAATCCTTTATAATGCAGAAATTGTGTAATTTTCTGACATGGCATAGTTTCAATTAACCCACAACTAATAATTCATAATGATTCATGACTAATAACATAACAAATCTTAGAAGAATTTTCAGCCTTCTTAATTCAACACTAAACCTCATTTCCAATAAATCTTTCAACTTTAAAGGGTATCCAGTATTAACTCCAGGTTTTGAACAAAGTCACTGACCACAGTGGCCCCATCTAGACTTTTCATATTCAAAATGCTCATCTCCCACAGTATGTTGCAGAGTATCAAAGCTTTCTCTTTGTACATTTCTGATATGAATTATTTAGATGTGATATCAAGAAAACCCTATTTGTCCTTTTGTTCATTTACAAACAAGCTTTGTAGTATATTTGCCTCATTACTCCTTTTTTTTCATTTACTATGGGACTTTGTCAAAATTAAAAACTCAGTGGAGCTTTTCAAATATTTTAATCTAGAGACTTATGTCTTTGTATTTCTTAATTGTTATATTTATACAACACAACATTCTTTTGCCCTGGCAAAGTCATTAATAGTTAAATTAAAGGGCATGGATTTGTTTTCCCTAGGTGAGAACAGAAAAATAGAGTAAGGTGAAGTTAAAGAGAACAGAAGACAATTTTAAATGAGAGATGTCAGCTAGAAGATTGAGATGCAGTTGTTCCTTTAGTGATCACAAGTCAAAGTTAATTCTCCAATCACATCTATAGCTCTAGCTGGTCTCAACTTCAAAAAATAAGACATCCTTCCTGGGATAAACTGATCACTAAAAGTATTATCACTCTTGGACATAATCAGGACATTCTTATCTTCCTCAGTCTCTTCTTCCATTTGATTGGAGAGCTTGATGGGTAGAGCAAGAAACTCCACTCAAATCCTTTCTTTATAGAAGGCAGAACCTTGACTTTGCAGGCCACTCTGCTTTCCATTTGAAACTCTGCTTGGTCTCAACTCCACAGACACTCTGGGTATCCCTTGTTGTTCTCCCTCTATCCCCTTCCAGTTTCCTTTTATATGTTGTTTTCCACTGACAAGCAAAGATCCTTGAGAAAAGGAACCATCTTTTAAAAATTTTTTAACCCCAGTACTTTAGCTCAATGTAGTCATATAATAATTTTTTTTGTATATTGAGGATGAGACAGGCCTCCAACTCATTGGGAAGTGTGGGGGATGTCTACTCCAAGAATGTGAAGACTTGCCCCAGTGGAATAGTGAATGAAAACAATTTGTTCCTATGGTCATGAAGGTGTCTGAAGCAGACCCTGTGAATCATTTAGAGTCTGGTCAGATAATCAAAGATGCTAGAGTCATCTACTACATCTTTGGTCATTGATAGCTATCCTGACTTTTGTCTTGCCACTGGACTTGGATGACTCTGGAAGGGAGACTGAGTATGATGACATCATGCAACACTGCCTCACTTAAATCCAATTTATATAGGAATCAAGATATCACCCTGCGATGTCATTGGTCTTCTTTGAAATGAAAGACAAATAACAATAAAAGGGAGTCAATTCTTTTTGCAGAGAGATCCAGAGAGTTAAAAACCAGGAATCTAAGAACAAATTTTGGCATTTTGCTGTGGTTAGGAGATCAGAGGTTGATATTTGAAAATGAGAGCATCCCTCTTCCAGGGATTGATAGACTATTCCCACATTCAGTTCCAGAGATGAAAGCCTCTTGGTCCAATCAGTTCAGTCAGTGGTGGAATAGCAAAAGTCCTTGGATCTGGGCCAACTTTTCTAGTGGGATGTGAATCCCTTGGGATTAGGGAAGCCACTTCATCTCTTCAGACCTCATTTTCCTCATCTATAAAATTAAGATCTAACTTTTGAGCTATGATCTTATATTCCTAAGATAGAGACTTGCCATGGCAGAGTATGACAGTTATATAACCTTACTTCTTGGAAACCCTACTTTTTATTAATGCTGCCTAAGATTGAGGGAGATCTTTTGGCAGCCAAGTCCTACTGTTAACTCCATTCTAGCCCATTAAAACCCCCAGGTTATTTTCATGTGAGTAGTTTCACATTTAGACATATCTTCATCCATCCTCAGTCTGTTCAAGTTGATTTTTTTTTGAGTCCAATTTAGGATTCTGCAGTATGGCAGAAAAGAGTCAACTCTGGAGTGAGGAAGAAATGAGATTGTCTTTTATTAGAATATATTGGCTATATGATCTTGGGTGTGTTACTTAACAGGCACATCTCTAAGAATATCAGAAGGAAGGAAGGAAGAAAAATAGAAAGGAAAAAAAAATCCCAACATTTATTAAGTGAGTGCTTTATGTCCATCACTTAACAAAGTACTTGCTCCCAGTGACATTGGGAGTTAGAAGCTATTATTAGCTCATTTGTAGTTAAGGAGACTGAGGCAGATAGACTTGCCCAGGTTCACATGACTAAGAAGTGTCTGAGATCAGATGTGAAATCAGATCTTTCTGACTCCGATATTTTACCCATTGTACCACCTAGCAGCCACAAACAACTGTAGAAAAAGATAGACAATTTGATAGATAATTTCCCCTATCAAGTAAAGTTTCCTATGACAATGAGATTATATTTTTGGTCCCTCTTTCCCAACATAACGGGACTAATAGGTCTGGTGACAGAATAACTGAGTTCAAATCTGGCTTCAGACATTTATTGGCTGGGTGACCCTGGGCAAATCACATAACCTTTTTCTGCTTGAGCTTTTTCAATTGTAAAAAGGGGTTAATAGTGGCACCTAACTCTCAACTTTGTTGTGAGAATTAAATGAATAATTGTAAAATGCTTAGCACAGTGTCTGCCACTTTCCTTCTTTCCTTCCCATTCTCTATATTTCAAAAATCATTGGCCAATCAAATCTGGCAGCTCTATCAGTACTCTGAGATGTAATTTGTTAGCATTCATTGATATGAACTCACAGAGGGTAGCTCGGTGCTCTTTTACCATCTCTTCATTTATTTTTAGTTTTAATTCTCCATTTTTGATCTTTTCATTTATGAATATCATGCCTTGGAGGAAAAATAACCATGATATTTAATTCATTCACCCCAAATGGCAGGTCTATCCTTTCTCTAATCTTCTTGTCCTCAATACTGGGGCAGCTAGGTGGTGTAGTGGATAAAGCACCCGCCCTGGAGTTAGGAGTACCGTGGTTCAAATCCGCTCTTAGACACTTAATCACCTAGCTGTGTGGCCTTGGACAAGCCACTTAACCCCGTTTGCCTTGCAAAAACCTAAAAAAAAACCCCCACAGTCTTCTTTTGTTCTTTTCCATTCAACACATTCCTTGAATCATTTGTAGCATTAGCCTTCTCAATAGTATTTCTTTTAGCTCCTTGTCACTCTTTGGCTTTATCCTCAGTTACTTGCCCTTGCTTCTTTCTTCTAAATGTCTTAAAAATCTTTATTGGCTCATGTTTAACTATTTAACCACTCCCATGAATAAACTGATAATAGCTTGAACTAGGGTTAGTACAAAGGGAATGGGAAAGTTGAAATGGCTGAGATATTGTGAATAGAAAACATCTGGTGAATGATTGGAATTGAGTGCTAAGCAAGAAGTCAAAGAGACAGGGGCATTTCCATGACTGATGAAGTATTCATTATTTATGAAGATGTTTTCCACATATTTAAACCTGCTGCTGCAGTATGCCAATCACCAAAACAACTTAATAAACAAAGAACAGATAGCAAGACTTGCAGAAATTACATAGTAAAGAACCTTGGCATCTCTTCCATTCCCCATCTCTGGATGCAGTCAAAGCCTTCTAAGAGCTGAGAGGGGGGTCAGCTATGAGTTTTCTGGGTTTCTTCCCTCCCCTCCCCTCCCCCTCCCCCTCCCCTACTTTTTTTAGTCTGGTAATTTAGGAGAGAGGACAGCAAACAAAATCATATGTTTGAGTTGGGTATAATTTAAACAGAAATTCCATTTCTCAGTTATTTGATAAATTCAGGCAGTTAGTACTGCCCTAGGGAAAATTGTGGCTTATGAATATGATTTCATTTTCAGCTTCCAAGGGTGAAGAATACATATCCTTTTTAATGCTATATTTAGGGGCCATATTTATAGCATATATTGGCTAAGTGGTTTTCCTGTGTTTGGCACCTTTAAGGAAGCCATCTGTGAGTATTTAGCCCAAGAAGAATTCAGGCCTATTTGGAGCACAGGAAATGTTGCTTCATGGTGGTGAATTTTGCTATGGAATAAGTTCAAACTCTAGGAAAAGCATAGAATTATAGAAATAGAGAATGACAAAGGAGGCAGAACCTTGCTAACAGGTGTTTTGCCTTATTGATTTTAAGTGTAACGGAAATATTCCAGGTGCTTATCTCCTGCCCATGCACCTACCAGAGTAGAAACATGATAAAATATGACTCATGTAGTCAAATGATTCATCTGGTTAGAAAATAGAAGTAAATTCTGGTCCCTATTCCACATTCAAAGTTGTGACTGAAACTTGAGTTGAACTTCAAATACATATCCTACTGATGGTAGGAGAGGAGCAAAATTTTGTACTATGAAAAATACTGCAGGAAAAAGTCCTAGGCAATAGTATTTGAGAGGCTATGGGGAGCATGTGGATTTAGAAACACTATATTTGATTTCTAAGATTTACTACTTTTGTGACCTTTAGCAAGTCAGTTCTCTTCTCTGGGCCTCAGTTTCCTCATCTGAAAAATGAGGGGGTTGGGATAGATCATCTCTGATATCCATCCAAGCTCTAAATCTCTAATTTCATTATCCTGTGATTTCTGGACCCCGGTTTACTAATTTTCCCACTAAATCTCCTTATTTTTTAAACTATAATTTTAGTATCTTTCGCACAGGAATATTTTGAGTCTTAAAAGGAGACCTTGCATATAAAATGCTTTGCAATCTTTGGCATGCTATGGAAATGTCAGTTATTATGCTTAATAGTGGAAGAAGATGTAGTACCATAGGTACTACAAGGACTACCTGTCTTAAAATACCTCCCCTATTGGTCAATCAGGATACCGCTTCCCTTCTCTTATGGTCTGAAATATTCATCACTTTTGGATTAGATTAAAAATCTACTATTACAATTCACACATTAGTGTGGAGAGAAGGAAATGTTTATAGGTCTCTTTTCTAACCTTTGCTTTTTGGCATAAGAGTATGAATTAATTAGTTGCCACCTTGGAAGTTCAAGGCATCTTTTTTACAAAGTGGAGGAAGATGAAGAGTTCAGCAGCGAAAAGCCAAATCTAGGAGGGTTGAGGGAGTAATAAAGAGTGACAACAGGAGGAGCAGACACAGGTGAGTGCTTCTGGTGGTTGCCTTCAGCCCCAAGAGGACTGAATAAGGATGGCAGACCTAGAAAAGTAGAATGAATCTATAAGGCAAACTTAACTGCATCAGAAAGAATACTTGATATCAATGGCTTTGGGAAGAGGCACTCGGTGCTTAGAGAGGTAGCTTCAAAGCCAGGAAGAACTGGGTTCAAATTTGTCTCTGCTACATGCTGTGTACATGACCCTGGGGAAATCATAAAACCTCTCTGCATTCTAGGTGTTATTCTAAGCAATAAATACAATATATTTCTGAGGAAGTATTGGCCTGTATTAGTGAGGGGGGTGCATCTCCTCTTTGGAGACTTCCCTATTCTAAGAAAACCATAGGTCCAGTTTTTATCCATATTGTATCCTGGACTAGACTTTAGGACTGTGGAATTCTCTTTGTCTAAAAATCTGATTACTATACACTTTACCTTGGGTTTTGAGGACATCTACAGCCTAAAAAGGATGACAATTCAAAGATTTCAGTGTTTATCATGGCCTACAGGGTAGCTGATTCCCATTAAGCACAATGAAGCATGGGAACTTAAAGCATTTTTGAATTGAAATATATTTATTCATGCCATATTTATATATATATATATATTGACTCAGATTGGACAATGAATTTGTGGAATGTTAACCATTTTAAAATAGTTTTGCATAAATGTGCAGAATGCTGCTAAGACCGGGTTCAATCAAAAAGCATCCTAATTAAGTGCTTTCTATGTACTAAGTACTGTGTTATGTTACAGGGAAGTCAAAATTGAAAAAAACCCTTGCACTCAGGCTGCTTAGATTCTAAAGGGAAGGGAGACCACTTGTCCTTAGTTGAGAATTTTGGGTATCCTGCCAGGTGGAAGGGGTGACCCAAAAGGCTGGGTACCACTTGCCAAAAGACAATGGCAACTTAATGAAACTTATATGAAAACTAGGCTTATTACAAGAGAAATGAACTTATATATGGGACTCAAAGAGTTCACAATTCATATAGAAGTTTGCATTTTTATAACAGTAGAACAAAAGAAGTAGTATAAATTTCCATGAAAAGGGGTGTGGAATGGGGGGAAAAGGTGCAGTAAAGGTGAGAAGAGGACAAAGCCCCCCCCCCCCAAGGGGAGGAGCAAATCTATGGCAAAAGTCACATTCTTTTCCCTTGACTAATATGAAGATAGGATGATTTGCTTATCTATAAAGCGTCCCAGTTTCAGAAGCAGTTACTCAGTCTAGTTCATCCTGATTGGTTCCTGTCTTGACTTCTATGACCACACAAGGAGTCCAACTTGAGATACAAATAACACATTGCTGTATTTTCCCATGTATAAGAAACATCCTCTTTGGAAAAATTTGGGATCTAAAAACTGGGAGCATCTTATACAATGGTTATAGATTTTTTTACTTGCATTTCCCACTTTTTTGCACTTGGTTTCTTTGTGTTCACTGTTTTGCATTTCTTACCAGTATATTAGGTTACATTTTTCCACATTCTGCCCATAAATAGCTCAGAAAAGATTTTTGGTATGGTGATGAATCTAAGTTCAAAGTGATCCAGCTTGCAAAAGGGAATGGAAATTATGCTGTTGAACATCAGTTTGGTCCTCCTCCTCCAACTGAGAAAACAATCTGAGATTGGCTACAGGAAGAAGAAACCCTATTGAAGATGCCCTGGAAGAAGAAGGCCATGAGAAGCAAGCCAGCCAAATGGTCTGATGTAGAGAAGGAATTGAAGAGAGGGATTGAAGGGCAAAGGAGGACACAATTGGTGCTTCATGTTCATGAAATGGAATGGATGAAGCATGAGTCCATGCATCAGACTTGCTTGTGGCCAACCCCAGACCAGAGCCCAGATAGGAGAGCAGTCAGAGCATCTCCTGAGACAATGATTCTTCATCAAATGCAGATGAGAATGAGCTAATGGGTGGGAGTTTTAATAGTGATGAGGAGTTGTATTAATTTTATGATGAATAAAACAAGTTCGATAACTTTATGTAATACATTTTTTTTTCCAAATTTTGGGCCCCAGAATTAAGGTGTGTCTTATACATGGGGACATATGGTACGTCAGTTAAGGATGGGAGTTAGGGGCTCATCCTAAATACTAGAGCTTCCTGAATACTCTGAGTCTAGTGTTTCTGGAAAATATGGCAATTCAAAATGACAAGTTCAGGGAATCCTCTTAACATTTCTTAACACTTTTGAGCTAGGTCTGAGGAGAGATATTTGAAACTATATAACTTATATTTTCCTGAATTACCATTATGGCTCTTGACAAGTGTAATTTTGGGTCAATATAATATTTCCCAGTCTCAGACACTTAATAATTACCTAGCTGTGTGGCCTTGGGCAAGCCACTTAACCCCATTTGCCTTGCAAAAACCTAAAAAATATAATATTTCCTTCACTTTTTTTCCTGTGTGTTAGCCAAAGTTTCCCAATTTTTTTTAAATTTATTTAAGGCAATGGGGTTAAGTGACTTGCCCAAGGTCACACAGATAATTATTAACTGTCTGAGGTCTCATTTGAACTTAAGTCCTCTTGACTCCAGGGCCAGTGCTCTATTCGCCACTACCTAGCTGTCCTAAAGTTTTCAAATCTTGAAAATTTTTAGTTGTGCATAATCAGGAAAGCAATCTGACTCTGCATGGATTTGCCTAGTAATTGTAATGTAAATTCCTTGATGTTAGCAAAGATGCCTAACTCATTTTCTTTGACGTCAAAGTGTTGCCATGGTGCTACAATGCACTGTCAAAGGATCCAAATATTTGCTGCTAATATCGGAGACTGCTAAATGACCTTCATCTTCCAGTATGTTATAGCAATTCAATTCAACAAATATTTATTGAGTTCTTACTTTATGAAAAGCATGGTTATCACATTCTTAAAAAATCAATAAAATTATTCATACTTCTTTTCCACTTCTGTTATTTCAAGGTAAAGTTGTAAGCATTGAATAGTTAGAGAACAACTCCCTAAAAGATTCTTGAGCAGGTTGATATCTTCACTGCCTTTCCCTAACATTTGAAAAAATAAATCCCAAAAAAAGCTTAATAGATGAAGAGTAGAACTATAAAATGCTGGAGCAAAACCACACTCTTGACACAAGGAAGTTATTTGGCATACAAAAAGTCATTAATATTAATACTATCAGACATTTTCTTTTCTTTTTTAAATTTCAGTGTTTCTATGACATATTGTGCCAGCATATAGGGTAAAAAAAAGTTGATGGTGTCTGTTTTAAAAGGAGCAAAGAAGTCATTTCACAGGCAAAACAAACATCACAGTGTTGTATATGCAAGTATTTCAGGACAATCATACTACAAAGATAGTTATTCTTTACTAACACACACGTGCACACCCACACAATCCAATTCTGAAATAGATGTACTATGTCAAAGTATGTTTAAAGAAGCACTATTTCATCCAGGTTCATAGCTGACTTTTCACTGCTTTACAAGATATTTTCATTTCCATTTGTCTGATGAGCATAAAATGGTGAAAAACTTTCCAACTCTTTGGTGTTCTGAGAAAGGAGACTATAACATAGGTTTTCAGTGCTAGTAGGGCTTGCTAACTCCTTCATGTACCCCTCCCATGTAACCTCTACCTCATTAACTCATGGTTGTTGGTTGACTTCCAAGAAAGCCATCCTCCCCCACCCCAATTGCTTTTTTCCACCTTCACAGATCATGTTTTTCACAACTGCTCCAGCTGTTCATTTTTTGATGTCTTTTTGGGCAGGTCTCCTTGGGTGATGGGGGGGGGGCGGGTGAGAATTGAAGGCAAGAAGAAGGCAGTTTCTTTTCAAGTGAAGAATCTTTAGGATTTGGGGATATGGGATTCCATTAATGGAATCTGGGATATTTCTAAAGGTACTATTGTCATTTGGGGCATATTTTAAGACCACTTATTTCTCTGTGAACCAGTTCTAATAGCCTGTTCTTGGGTGTCTGTTTTCTGAGAAGAGTAAAATGAGGACCATACTCCCATTCACAGGTGGGTGAGCCATTTTCCACCTCATTGATTGATTCATTCATTTATTCCTCTTCTTTTTTCTTCACACACAAACACATATAGAACTAGAAGGTAATAATCACTGTAAGCTTTCTAATTCTTTTTTCTGGTTGACTGCCTTTTTTACTACTGGCAGATTACTTAGCTGATTAAAGTAGCTCAGAGAGGGAGGTGGAGGCATCAGAGAGGTCCTGTGGAAAGGGGGCTAGGTTTGGATATGAAAAACAAATTTTGAGGGTTCAGTTTCCACCTCTGCCACTTAATAACTTCCCAGGTACTTTTCAGTTCTAAATGTATAATATTTTGATTTCCTGATTTCATTAGTCCTTACTTTTCTCTAATTCTATATACCATTCATTACTACTCTTGCTCTTTCAGACTCTATTCTCCCTTAGCTTTTTTTAACATTATATCCATTCTTTAATTTATGAATATATGAATAGTTGTTTTTACTATTACAAGCTAAATATTTTATTATCTTTGATTTCAATTTATGAACAAAATTTTTGGTGGGGTGAAGGAATTCCTAAATTTGCAAATACCTTCACAGACACTTGGAGCTTCTTGCCCTATTCCTAAGACAAACTCATAATGCATAAATGCATGATAGGCTTATTCCATGGCATCTAAAAATAGAATTTCAGTCTCCCCTGAAGATGAGAAACTTCGCTTTGTGGTCAGTTGAGCATTTCCTCTTTTGCCTTTTACTCCAATGTGGAAGATAGTTCTCTGGCCATAGTGGTTGCTCAGTTCATGGTGGTTATACTCAATTACTTCACAATCAGCTCATTATTTCTTTAAAAATGAGGAGCTGATTGTGAAGTAATTGATCTTATTCATCTATAAAGTGTTAGTGCTAGCTGTCCCATTCTTACCCGAATTATAAACTCTGCTAAATGCTGGAGAATACTTGTAAGTAACTATCAAGATCTTTATTACTCTCCCAGAGATGGATTCTTTTATCTACTAGCCCTGGTCCTTTTGTGAGTTGCTGTACTTTGTCTTGTTAGTCGAAGGGCATATTAGTTTATGGACTTATCAAATAGAACTCATAGATCTTATACTCACTAGGGGGAAAAGCCTGCAAAAATATCTTGATTTTCCTAATATGTTTCACTGGAATTCAATTATCTAGGCTTTACTTATTTTTTTTTTCATTTCTCTACTCACCAAAAAGGAAGGGAAAATTCATTAATATAAATCTTCCAAGAGTTGGGTTCTCACAGTTCTTAGATCCAGATCATCCAAAATTTAGGCATTCAAGAGACATATGTCAGGTGCTTAGAGTTGAACTTAACTTCTGCTGTTATAAGGAAAGAATAGCCTTATTTAACTTGGGTCTGAGTGTCCTAGATTTCTGATGACTTCTAATGCTAATACTTTTCCCTTTTGGTTTGAATCTCTAAAGGGAATGACTAACCTAGGTCTCCTTAGTCTTGTCTGGTGACTGGAGTGAAATACAAGTTTTGGTAATGCCTCTCGTGTCATTACTTCTTGTACGACTCCAATTCTTCTATCAGTCACATCCCAGATTGGTTGAACTCTTGAGACACAACTCCTTGTTCTTTGGACTTTTTGGAATTCTATGTCTACTACCATTAGCATTGGAGAGAAATCCTCATTTTTAAGCAGCTTGTGGAAACTTCCTTAAATCTGGTCATTGTTCAAGGTTCATTCTTCAGAAATTTACTCTTTTCTATTTACACTGAGAGCTCACTTTTTCTCTTCATAGTCTTTAACTATCACTTCTAGATTGACCACTACTAAATCTATAGTTCTAGCCTCTACTTCTTTTGTGATTTGCAAATGTTTATATTATATCTACACCTGAATATCCTACAGGTACTTTAAACTAACCATAGTGAAACCAAGATCATCTTTCATTCCCAGCCATGTTACCTTCAAAACTTCTTTCAGTAAGTGACACCATCTTTCTTCAGTTTCTAAGGATTGAAATACAATTATACTCACTCTCTCTGCACCCCATATGCTATTTACAAAAGGGGTCTGTATTTGAACACTTCTCCATGAAAAACTGATAGAAAACTTCTTTTGTTATCACTCACAATTATTGCCTAACCGGTCACTCCAACTGACACCTTTTTTTGCTTCCATGTTAGTTGTTTTTTTTTTCCCTGAGAGAGGGAGAAGTGTTAATTATAATTAAAATATGTGAATAATTCATTATTTTATCTTGTTAGGAAGGCTTTATATTTCATTAAGCTTATGTCTTTGGCATTAAAATAATAACTTTTCATTTTATATTGGGTAGGAGAAATTATGCAGTAATGGATGACATTATAGACCTTGATTTACAAATGTTTGCCAAAAGAACTAATTTCTTTTGTTTGTTTCTTTTATTGGTTAAACTAATTGTCTTTAAAAATCAAAGGATATTTGTATATCATACTGGTTGTAAAGAATTTGGAACTTTGGAGGCAGGGAAGCTGTAAATGATGATCAAAAATAGGAATGCTCTATCCACAATTCTTACCTTTGTAGGAACAACTCATGAAGTCTTCATTTCTTTTGAATTATTTAGTGTTGGCAGTGTAGGTGGTAACAGAGTAGAAATGAATAAGACAACTGTTGGTGCAGAGAGATCTGAGGGATGATAGATTAATGAGGGAGAGCCAGTGCACTTGTGGTGCACTCTTTTTGGTATGAAAAGATCATAAGAGGAGAAACAGGAATAATTGTGCAAAAAAGATCTGGGGGCAGGAGGATTTAGTTCTCTGGCATCTTGACTTGTGTCTTTCCCCCTTGAGTCATTATTGTGTATGTGTATGTGAATGTGTGTTAGTGTGAGTGTGTATATGTGTTGAGGTTGGAGATATGGTGCTGTTTTGAGGGTCAGTAGGGCCTTATATTGCTTCAGAATCCTTCTTATCCTCTGTTGGCCATCACATATTTTGGTTATACCAGTATAGGAAGCAAAAGATGGTCATCTTTCAATATCTAATCTACATTTTGAATTATATAATTTGAGTTTCCTCCCATTTCCTCTCTCCATAGAAAAATGTCTCCTTTAAGATCACACTTGATTTTCAAATTTTTTGACCTGTTTTGTCTCCTTCACTGGTTTAATTTCCTTCAACTCTAATGTGTGCCAAGTTTCCTACCACCTACCATTCCCTGGGACCTAGAATGGTACGAGCTGATAATTTTGTAATTGGCAGATAGATAAGGGAATCAAAAGAAGTCTGTGAATAGATGATCCCCCATTTGGAGAAATTCCACACATGTTGTGAAGAGCCAGCAGTTGGATTATAATTAAATGAACTGTGAAATGGGTTGAATGATTAAGGTACAAAAAACAACTTTTAGGCAAATGCATCCCACTTCAGAAGTGACAGCTGTTATTTGAAGCATATCATTCTTTCCTATATTTAAGAAAGCTTGACACAAGCACAATGGCTCCAATTAAAAGAAAATAATCTGTATCTATAGTTTTTCCTTTTTTTTGAGACAATATTCCTTTTGGGATCTCATTTTATATATATATATATATATATATATATATATATATATATATATATATATATATATGAAGAAATTTGGCTAAGATCTTGGAAAACTAGGATACATCAAGGAACCATCCAATAAACAAGGCCTGGCCAATAAAAAAGACCAAAGATATCTACAATGGAGACTGGAAAACAGTGGCTAGAAGTAATGCCCTATATAGAAGTAAAATAATAAAGGTGGACCATTAAAGCTGTGCCTTCTCCATTCTCCACTTTGTGGTTTGTGTTAACAAAGATACCCAGGATTAGGCCTGGTGTGCTTATTCTTACCCACCCAAAGAATGTGAATATGCATTCACTAGGAGGCCAAAAACAGACATTACTATCGGCCAACTGTAGAACAGGTATCTTTATACCATATATGGCATATAAAAATGAAAACAAGGACTTGTGAGTATGTGTTGTGTTATTTTCAAACTTAAAACTATCTTCTAAAGGTATAGATTTTTTTTTTAGTTTTTGCAAGGCAATGGGGTTAAGTGGCTTGCCCAAGGCAACACATCTAAGTAATTATTAAGTGTCTGAGACTGAATTTGAACTCAGGTACTCCTTACTCCAGGGCTGGTGCTCTATCCACTGTACCATCTAGCCACCCCTAAAGGTATAGATTTTAAAGGTGGAAGGTAGTGATCACTTCTCTCATACGGGAAGAGATGGATTATAGTACTAACCCATGGAGTCAGGAAGACTTGAATTTAAATCTAGTCTCAGACACTTAATAATCATGTGACCCTGGGCAAGTCATTTAACTGTATTTGTCTCATTTTCCTCTTCAATAAAATGAACTTGAGAAGGAAATGGCAAATCACTTCAGGACCTCTGCCAAAAATTCCTCTGGATCATGAAGAGTCAACATGACTGAAACTACTGGATAATGATTATATATTATATATATATATATGTATGTATATGTTTATATACTATATATATAATATGTACATATGTATATTTATATATATTTTGGCATAATATACCATTTTATGTAGTTATTTATTCTTTTCTCTGTATATTCTGTCTCCAATGGATAGTAAGTTCCTTAGAATTATACTCCTTTTTTCCCCTTTAAATTCTCTACTCTCAACTGATGTTTAGCAAAGGTTCCCAGACTTATGCATGTATGATGTTTGATGATGAGTTTGGAAAAACAGTACTATAATAGATGGTAGTATATAATTATATGATAAAATGTATATAGCACCAAGATCAGAATGATTCAATGTATATTTATTAAGTGCGTTCTATATGTTCCTTTCTGTGCTAGACAACATGATAAAAGTAATAAAAAGAATTAAGTATTTATTCTCAAGGAACTTTCATATTCTGTTGGAAGTAGAGTGGAACTGGTGTTATTGTGAAATAATACACTGAAAAACATTTTACAAGTACAAGGTAAGCAGTGATAAGGAATAAAGAAAAGATCTATATGAATATGTAAGGAGGGGGAATTTATGACTTAGAGAAATCAAGCAAAGAATCAAGGAAGAATGCATGGAGTAGATGATCTTAGGATTAATGAATGAATGAATGACTAAAACACACATTTATGAAGCACTTTCAATCTGCAAAGCACTGTGCTAAGCTCTGAGGATACTAGAAAAGAAAGACAGCTCCTGCCCTTAAGGAGAGCCTTCTAATTGGGAAGACAGCAAATGCAAAGTCATCAATATGGGTTGAAGTAGTCAGTGATGACCTGATATAGTAAGGGGGATTTGAATGATGACTAATGACAAGTATAGATAAAGAGGAAAAAGAGGTATGTTTTACATGTAATGGAGCAACATAAGTGAAGGATACAAACCAAGAATAAGCATGAATATTTTGGAAATCACATGTGCTTTATATTAAGTAGAAGGTGGGTGCTAAAATGATTAGAAATTGATATTGAATAAACAAAGTAGGTTTTAAAAATGATTTAAGAGAAAGCAGATGAGTTTCAACTTGACTCAGTAGAAAATAAAATATTTTAATATTTGCCAATAGTGCTGAAATGCCTTGGAGAGACAAAGTCATAATTGAGAGAAATTGATGCACATCAGAATAATTTTGGAAGATTCCATGAAAGAATTGAAATTTGGAGAGTGGAGAAGATGTTGATAGACAGAGAATACATTCCAGATTAGAGGAAGTCAAGTGATCTCATGTATGTGGCTCTCAAACACAAGGCTTACAATCCTTCTCTATCTGTCCATTCTCCTTGGACAGACACCTTTCCAATATACCAGGTCTTTCCTTGATTTCTCTTGACATCATAACAATGCCAGTGGTTCATGTGACAATTCTTTGCATCTTCCATGAGAGCAGGAATTGTTTCATTGTGTGTGTGTGTGTGTGTGTGTGTGTGTGTGTGTGTGTGACTTCAGAACATTGCACAGTGCCTGAGATTTTTTTAAATGTTTCTTTATTGATCCATTTCTCTTACTATATAACCAGTCCCTCTTTTTTTTTCTCCTACATTTCTTTGATCACATCTTATACACAGCTTCTTCTTTACAATCCTTTGAATTCCATGTGTGGCAGCCTGCTCATGCCCACTGTAAACCTCTCCATTGTCCCTTTGGTACTACTCAATTTTGGAGTGAACAACACAAAGAAATTGTATACTCCAATATTTTGCTTTAGTTTCACACTATCAATCTTTTCCCAGCACTCCACTAATTGAGAGCCTTCCGACATTTCTATGGCTCTCATTTTAGTCATCCTTGCTGGTGCTGAGATGGGAATTTAATATACAGGACATGATTCATAGGAGCGGGGAATCAAAATTTATTTCCTCTCCATTTCTATTTGCTTCCCTTTTGTTATGGCTCATATAGTCAAACTAATGTTACACATCTCTGGATTTAGTGAATTGAGTTTTCTCTACACTTAAATCTATCTGCCTTGATTTATATCTAGGTATTGTGCAAATGGTTTTAAGTTGCCTGTCACAAATACTGTTCTATTTTTCTTCATGCTGAATAGAAAATTCTAAAAGGAATTTACAGAATACCAAGGCAACGAGATCTTCTTTAAGTGAATTTTCTTTGCTTAGATTCACTAGAACAGCAAGGAGTCTGCTCAGAGTTGAATTTGTAATTTGAGAATAAGAAAAGATAGAGGACTGTGGAAGATCAGCCAGCCCTCAGGATTAGTAATGGGATGTTAATTCTAGCTCTCCAGGTCATCATTTTGAAAATAGACTGGGTTGGCAGTTTTTCAAAACATCTGTATTCTGACAGCTTTTTGGTAAAGGAATTGATACAGATGTGCACAGTTTTAGGAGAGATCCATAACCTCAAATACCCCAAAGGAATTTTACCTGTCATTATGCACCTAAAGATGGAATTCGAATGTTAGGGTATCCTTCTAACCAAGGAATTACTTTTGTCACCAACCCTGCAAGACTATCCAGAAGTCAGTCTTTAATGAATATTACTTGCAAGACAGTACTTGCCACAGCTTTGATGAGGGGCAGAATAGTACCTTACCAGGTAGTTTTTATAGTTATCCTAGCTGCTTGCTGGGACAGTAGCTAAGCTGCACAGCAGATTTGATGAAGATTTGATCATTTTCATACCTTCTTATACTTAAGTCTCCCATGATACAATTCCCTAGCTCCCCCACCACAGGAATATATCTCTAACTTTTTAAAATGGGAGAGAGTAGACAAGATGTCTAACCCATATTCTAAAATTGTATATGAGTCTATGACAGATGTGACTAAGGGAATACCTATGGTTATTGATCTTCTGAATAGCAAGCTCAAATGAGGCACAAAATAGGAAGACATGCTCATTGAAGGTATTCACTAATGTGTTGGGGAACATCCCGTGCAGAATTCAAATGGAAGCATTTCTTATATAAAATGTTCCTTTTGGGCCAATGACAGTGCTAATTGAATTGAATTTGAGAACATAGCAAGATTTCAACAATGAAATCCAGAGATCTGTGAGAAAGATCAGGCTAAACATTTACAAGTGAACAGGATTCACTTCAGTTCAGGCATTTATTAAAAGAGATATTATACATCTGGATGCTACATGCCTAAACACACACATATAAATATAAACATTTATATATATATATACATATATATATATATATATATGTATACACACACACACACAGACACACACACACGTGCATTCTTTCTGTCTCTGTCCCTCTCTGTCCTTTGATTTTCACTGGTATAGGAAACTCCTGAGAGTTTCTCTACCAATGCATGTTGTAACTTCAATTTATGTCTCTGACAGCTGCCCAGAACACATAAAGATTAAGTTCCTTGCCCAGAATTATAAGCCAATATCTTCCTGACTTTGAGATCATTTCTATCCATGGCACCATTGCTCTCTACAAATATAAAATATATACAAATTAAATGTTTATTTAATTTTTTGGGGGGGGGGCTTTAGTATCTTGTAAGCACCAGCAGTTAAGGGGCCCATGAAAAACGTCATGGACAAAGTGTTCACAGTCTGAGTTTCGAAGGAAACTGGGCTCCTTCTTCCTTGAAATCTTAAAATTATTGATATCTTTTAGTCTTAAATCATTTTCAATTCTAAATCTCTCTCTTCTCCCACCAGTGAGTCACCCTTTAATATTCTTTGTTAAAATAAAAAAGAAGGGGTAGAGTTCAGCAAACCTAAAAATATATCAATTCATTCTTAAAGTATATATATAATATTCATTGCTTATTGTATCACATCTTTGCAAAGAAAGAAGTAAAATGTGTTTTCTTATCTTTGCTTCCAGAGTCTTTTTTTTTGGCCTCCTGATAATCTTGCACCACAGCCTCATGTATACTAAAGTCCTGAGGCCTAGGATCTCATGAGAAATGTCATTCTTTCTCCTTGAGTGTGTCTTTATTTTATTTGTATGTCCTCCAGCTTGATTCCCAGATAACAGAACAAATTTAGAGATCCTTCAAAATATCATCTTTGCATTATTTATTCAACTGTTCAGAAAAGTGTAAGGCTTGGTTCTTTGACAATTAGACATTTGTTAAGATAAAGTGATATTTTTCATTATTAGTTACTTTTTCTATTGAATGCAGATATCCTTGAATCTAGCAAAAAATATAAATATTTAAATAATTTTTGTTGTCATCAGTTAATTGGAAGGAAATATTTTTAACTACTTCTAACTTCAGCAGAAGGTATACCTTAAAAACAGAGGATTTGATTTAGAATTCTCTGGCAACATTGGGTCAAAATATTAATTGGTAAAACTGGCAAATTTTTAAAAAAGTGGTAACCCATAAATAACACTCAATCAGCAGACTATTATTTATACAGGAAGTGAACAGGGAAGAATATTCTTTTGGACAATCTATAGCAACCTGCCTGTTATGTTACCACTTATGTCATTATTGAAAGTGGAAATGTGTTTTCTCCCCACATGTCCACATGGACAAACAGTTTCTTATGGAAAATTGTTCAATATGTTTTTTATTTTAAGAAATTATGTAGAGTTCATTGCTAAAGGAATATAAACATTCTCTAGAGCAAGGGAATTTCTATGCATAAATCAGTGTTGGCAACTGAAGGCTAAAAATAAATGTAAATAAATGTTCAAGTGAAGTTATTGATCTATCTTGACATCACTCACATATGGAGAGCTAACAGTTCAACTTAGGTTATTTCAACATACAAAAGATCTTCTAACTTGGCACAAGTACTTCCCACTTTCTCATATGGCAAGATAGGAAGAGGGAATAGGGTAAATGTGCTTATTCTTCCTTGATGAGATAATCCAAGGAAGATACTGAGTTGGAACTTTAAAACCTGAGAAGCCTCCTTAGCGTATCTGGTCCCCACCCTATAGGTCACTGAATCACCCAAGCAGGTGTGAGTCTTTTAGAGTTGCCAGGAGACCTTCTGCAAATACTTTGTAATCTTTCCACTCTGACAAAAGCAAGGTCTAGGAGAAATGGAAAGATAACTGTCAAGTCTGACTGTGGGGAATCCCTTCCCCTTCCCCCACACAAAGATTCCTTGTCTTATAATGTTTGTTTATGTACCCTTTGATTCTTCCTTTGTACCTGTCTTCTCAGGATCCAAACAGAATCATACAACTCCTTATCACCTACTTTAGGAGTGAGAAGAGCGATTTTTTTCATATTTTGATGTTGATATGAGGGGATTGAGTTTGTTTGAAATTTAATGAAATAAATTTTTTTTGTCTGCCTTCCTCAAGGATGTTTTAATCATACCAGTCCCTTACTTAGTAATCTACAATGTCTCCTCAATGCTTTAGAGCCAAACATTTCCTTGTTTTAACCATAAAACTGCCTATTTCTCATGACCCCCAAGCACATATTCTTTATCTTAGAAAAAACAGAGAAGTCTGTGGCCCTTGACTTCATTCATTCTATCTTGTAGTGTCATCTCACAACTCATATGATATTATTTCCCTCAATCCTTCTTTGAATTCATGTTTTTTTAATAACCCAGTTCAAAACTGATTTCACTGTGAAAAATTCTCATGTTCTCCATCCTTTACTCCATCTCTGTTAAGTCTTCACATGTTCCATTTAGATTATATTTCTATTTTCCTACAATCCTAGTCATGGGCATGTACTTTTGTATTATATTAAATTGCACTATTTGTCTCTTCATGGATATTTCTAGTAATTTTCCCACTTTTAACTTATAGATAGAATGTTTTATTTCTCCTATAGTTTTTTTCCACTGCATTATTTAGTATTTAACCCACAACTGGTTCTTGAATTCTGATGCCCAAGTCAGGCAGAGGTGGACCAAGGTTAGACCCATGTCCACTGACCCCAAGTTTCAAAGCTACCCAACAGATGCTTTTCCCTTCCACTTGTTTTCCTCTCTATTAGGTACACAAACATGTTTGGATAAGAAGTAATAAAATGAAGGAAAAAAAGGGATATTTTCTCATTATAGACAATATACCTTCTGCATTGAAAATATCCTGTGGGGTGTGGGGATGCAGCTAGGTGGCATAGTGGATAGAGCACTGGCCCTGAGTCAGGAGGACTTGAGTTTAAATCTGACCTCTGACACTTAATAATTACCTAGCTGTGTGACCTTGGGCAAACTATTTAACCCCACTGCCTTGCAAAAACCAAAAAAGAAAAAAAAAAGAAAATCTCCTGTGTTCACCTTACTCTTCTGTATCAACGTCATTTAATTGAGATCTTACATGGCTCTTTGTCATGTCAAGAAATGATCTTGCTGAGATGTGCAATTATAACTAAGTCCTTTAAGAACCCATGATTTCAGAAGTGCCAGTCTTCCCAAATGCAGGTCACCCAAACATGGTAGACCATGTATATTGTTTTTTTCTTCACTTTCCAGGGGAAAAATCTCTGTCTTGTTGCTACCAAAAAAGAATTTAGTATAGCCACCATTTTGCCTGAGATAGTAGGTCACATAGTTGGCTAATAATTTTTGGATTTTAATTAAAGACATCAAAACTTTAACCCAGGTGATTAACTGGTTAATGATAATAGACTTATTCATAAAGAGTGTTTCCTTTCTAGTTGCAAACTTTTGAACAAATTGCCTAGTGTTTACTGATCACGTTAGAATTTCACACGAATTTGATCTTCTTCCTCTGCTGTTTAAAATGCAAACCTGTTCCTTTCCCTTGCCCTCTGTAAAATTCCAACCATTTTTTCCTATTGATGCTGTTGAAGGCTATATAAAAATTTTGGAAATTTTGCTTGCTGAATAACTGATTGTTTCAATACCAAGAGCCTACATCATGATGGATCCAAGATGGTGACTTATAGCAAAAATCCAGTTAAAGTCTCTCAATTTTCCACTCCAAACAACTTTAAAAATAATGCCTCAAGATAAAATTTTGGAGCAGGTAAGTCAACAAAAGTCATGGTGAGACATTTTTTTCTGGTCTAGGAAAAATTAGGATGTCATCTGAAGAGGCCTGTGACACTGGGATGGAGGTCTGTTTGAAGTACAGATAAGAGGCAGCAGCAACAGAAGATATAGCAGCCTCTGTAGCAAATTAGGGAGCTCTCAGATCAGAGATGCTTAGGGAGAAAAAGACAATTGTTCAAAAAAGAGATTGCAGGGACCCTTGCTGATACTGGACATAACTGTACTGATAGGCAACTCTACTGCCTATACACTATTTTAGGTCATAGTTTCATGATGGAGAGGTCCAATTATGGTTAGTCATAAGGGATCAGGGACCCTAGTCATATTTTCAAGGTAGAAAGGGACATTAACAAGGCATCTTCAGGGGAGCAAAAGACCTGGTAACTGTTCTAAGGCCAAGAGGCATGCTAATAGTTGCAACTGCAGGGGAACAGGGTCTCTTTCTCAATGCCTCGTAGTCAAACATTTCCTTGTTCTAACCATAAAGCTGCCTTGTTTCTCATGACCCCAAGCACAGATTCTTCATCTTAGATAAACAGAGAAGTTCGTGGTCCTTGACCTTGTTCATTCCAACTTGTAGTGTCATACTACAACTCAAATGATATTATTTCCCTTGATTCCTCTTTGATTCCATGTATATTTTATAAAACAGAGCATCGACAAGCAGAGGAGTGATCACACTTCTCCCCAGATCACACCATCTTGGAAGCACCATAAACTTGCATACTCCAGAACTAGTTTTGAAAACAGCAAATCCTGAAGCTATAGACTGATTCTCCACCCCCAGATGAGCAGAGTTCAACTTTTACAATAAAGTTCAAAGTCAAGAAATCAGCTGTAAAACTAATGTGTAAATAACAACAAAAAAGACTTTGGTCATTAAAAAGCTACCATAATGGCAGAGAAGATCAATACATAAACTTAGAAGAAGGTAATAATATGAAATGACTAAAAGCAAACCTAAAGAAAAAATACTAATTGGGCACAAGCCTAATAAGAATTCCTGGAAGGATTAAAGGAAGAGATCAGTGGTAGAAAAAAAATTTGAACATTAAATGAGTGTGATAACAAAAAAAATTTATGAAAAGAAAATTAACAGCTTGGTAAAAGAGGCATAGACATACTGAAGAAAAAACATTTCTCCAAAAGCAGAATAGGGCAAATGGAAAAAAAGAGATACAAAATGTCACTGAAGGAAAAAATTCCTTAAAAATTAGAATTAGGCAAATGCAATTTCATGAATCAAAGAATAAGAAAACTACAAGAAATTTGGGAATATTTCATTGTACAAACAGCTCACCTGGAGAACAGTTTGAAGAGAAATAATTTAAAAATTATTGGACTACTAGAAAGCTATTATCATTAAAGACTCTAGACATTATTGTTTAAGAAATTATAAAGGAAAAACTGCCCCAATATCTTATATTCATTTGGTAAAATAGAAATTGAAAAAAATCCACTGATTGACTTCTAAAAGAGATCCCTAAATAAAAACTTCTAAGGATATCATAACCAAATTCTAGAGCTTGAATGTAAGAAAGAAAATATTACAAACAGCCAGAAAGAAACAATTCAAATACTATGAATACTATGAAGTCACTGTCAAAAATCACAAAATTTGAGGCTTCCATGTTAAAGGAGTGGAGGGCTTGGAATGTGATATTCCAGAAGCCAAAGGAATTAGGATTATGAACATGAAAACCTAGCCAGCAAAACTGAGTATAAATCCTTTGGGGGAAAATGAATATTTAATGAAACAGGACTTTTAAGCATTCTTGATAAAAAAAGATCAGAACTGAATAGAAAATTTGACATTCAGATATGACTTAAGAGAAATGTAAAATATATATAAATATTTTGGGGGTCAGCTAGGTGGCACAGTAGATAGAAAACTCACATTGGAGTCAGGAAGACCTGAATTCAATCAGACCTCAGACACTTTTTTAGCTGTGTGACCTTGGGCAAGTCATTTAACCCCATTGTCTTGCAAATAAATATTTTTGTAAATATATATGTGGATATATAATTTTCCTTTTTCTTTAATCAATTTGATATATAGACCTAATAGTAGTATTACATTTTTCCAAATTTCTCTCCACAATTTCTCTCTCACTACTCCACCAGCAATTCATTAGTGTACCAATTTCCCCTCATCATCCCTTCCAGTATTTCTTCTCAAAACTGTCTGTCAAAGGGGGTATGGCTCTATTTTTATAAATTTGACTCAGCTCTCTCTCTCTCTCTCTCTCTCTCTCTCTCTCTCTCTCTATATATATATATATATATATATATATATATATATATATATATATATCAGAAATTAGGTCTTTGTCTAAGATCATAATTATTCCCTCTGCCTTTTCAACTTCTGTTGAAGCATATTAGAGGATACAACAGACCTTTATTTTAACTTTGTTTGTATCATTCTGTTTCAGGTGTCTCTGGTAAGCAAAATGTTGTTGGATTCCAGTTCTTTTTTCTTTTAATTTATTTTTATTAAAGATATTATTTGAGTTTTACAATTTTCCCCCCATCTTACTTCTCCCCCCCCCCCCACAGAAAGCAACCTGTCAGTCTTTACTTTGTTTCCATGTTGTACCTTGATCCAAATTGGGTGTGATGAGAGAAAAATAATATCCTTAAAGAAGAGATGAGAAGTCTAAGAGGTAACAAGATCAGACAATAAGATATCTGTTTTTTCTAAATTAAAGGGAATAGTCCTTGAACTTTGTTCAAACTCCACAGCTCCTTACCTGGATACAGATGGCACTCTCCTTTGCAGACAGCCCAAAATTGTTCCCGATTGTTGCACTGATGGAATGAGCGAGTCCTTCAAGGTTGATCATCACCCCAATGTTGCTGTTAGGGTGTACAGTGTTTTTCTGGTTCTGCTCATCTCACTCAGTATCAGTTCATGCAAATCCCTCCAGGCTTCCCTGAATTCCCATCCCTCCTGGTTTCTAATAGAACAATAGTGCTCTATGACATACACATACCACAGTTTGCTAAGCCATTCCCCAATTGAAGGACATTTAGTTGATTTCCAATTCTTTGCCACCACAAACAGGGCTGCTATAAATATTTTGTACAAGTAATGTTTTTACCCTTTTTCATCATTTCTTCAGGGTATAGACCCAGTAGTGGTATGGCTGGGTCAAAGGGTATGCTCATTGTTGTTGCCCTTTGGGTGTAGTTCCAAATAGCTCTCCAGAAGGGTAGGCTGAGTTCTCAGCTCCACCAACAGTGTAATAGTGTCCCAGATTTCCCACAACCCTTCCAATAATGATCATTATCCTTTCTGGTCGTATTGAACAACCTGAGAGGTGTGAGGTGGTACCTCAGAGAAGCTTTAATTTGCATTTCTCCAATAATTAATGATTTAGAGCATTTTTTCATATGGCTATGGATTGCTTTGATCTCCTCATCTGTAAATTGCCTTTGCATATCCTTTGACCATTTGTCAGTTGGGGAATGGCTTTTTGTTTTAAAAATATGACTCAGTTCTCTGTATATTTTAGAAATGAGTCCTCTGTCAGAATCATTAGTTGTGAAGATTGTTTCCAAATTTACTACATTTCCTTTGATCTTGATTACATTGGTTTTATCTGTGCAAAAGCTTTTTAATTTAATATAATCACAACCATCTAATTGGTTTTTGGTGATGTTCTCCAACTCTTCCTTAGCCATAAACTGCTCCCCTTTCCAAAGATTTGACAGGTTAACTAGTCCTTGATCTTCTAATTTGCTTATAGTATTGTTTTTTTGTGTCTAAGTCCTATAACCATTTGGATCTTATCTTGGTAAAGGGTGTTAGGTGCTGGTCTAATCTAAGTTTCTTCCATACTAACTTCCAATTATCCTAGCAGTGTTTAATCAAAGAGGAAGTTTTTATCCCAATGGCTGGACTCTTTGGGTTTATCAAATAGCAGATTACTATAATCATCTCTTGCATTTTACACCTAGTCTGTTCCACTGGTCCACCACTCTATTTCTTAGCCAATACCAAACAGTTCTCATGACTGATGCTTTATAATATAATTTTAGATCAGGTAGGGCTAAGCCACCTTCTTTTGTACTTTTTTTCATTAAGCTCCTGGCAATCCTTGACATTTTATTTCTCCATATGAATTTACTTACAATTTTTTTCTAACTCATTAAAGTATTTTTTTTGGAATTTTGATTGGTCGAGCACTAAACAGATAGTTTAGTTTTGATAGAATTGTAATTTTTATTATATTAGCTCTACCTATCCATGAGCAGTTGATATTTGCCCAGTTATTTAAATCTGATTTAATTTGTGTGAGAAGTGTTTTATAATTGTTTTCAAAAAGATTCTGAGTCTGTCTTGGCAAATAGACTCCCAAATATTTTATATTGTCTGAGGTTACTTTGAATGGGATTTCTCTTTCTAGCTCTTCCTGCTGTATCTTGCTAGACATATATAGAAAAATTGAGGATTTATGAGGATTTATTTCATAACCTGCAACTTTGCTAAAATTGCTAATTGTTTCCAGTAGCTTTTTGGATGATTTCTTGGGATTCTCTAGGTAGACCATCATGTCATCTGCCAAAAGTGAGAGTTTTTGTCTCTTCCTTCCCAATTCTAATTCCTTCAATTTCTTTTTCTTCTCTAATTGCTGATGATTACATTTCTAATACAATATTGAATAGTAGTGGTGATAATAGGCACCCTTGTTTCAAACCTGATCTTATTGGGAATGCCTCTCGCCTCTCCCCATTGAATATAATGCTTGTTGATGGTTTCAGATAGATACTGCTAATTATTTTAAGGAACAGTCCATTTATTCCTACACTCTCTAGTGTTTTTAATAGGAATGGATGCTGTATTTTGTCAAAAGTTTTTTCAGCATCTATTGATATGATCATATGATTTCTGATAGGTTTGTTGTTGATATAATTGAGTATACTAACAGTTTTCCTAATGTTGAACTAACCCTGCATTTCTGGAATAAATCCTACTTGATCATAATGTATTATCCTAGTGATAACTTGTAATTACTTTGATAAGATTTTATTTAAGAGTTTTGCATCTATATTCATCAGGGAAATAGGTCTATAATTTTCTTTCTCTATTTTAACTCTTCCTGGTTTAGGTAACAGCACCATATTGGTTTCATAGAAAGAGTAAGGCAGAGTTCCATCTTTCCCTATTTTTCCCAAGAGTTTATATAGAATTTGAACCAATTTTTCCTTAAATGTTTGGTAGAATTCACTTGTGAATCCAACAGGCCCTGGAGATTTTTTTTTAGGGAGTTCAATGATGGCTTGTTGAATTTCTTTTTCTGAGATAGGGATGTTTAGGTATTTAATCTCTTCTTCATTTAACCTGGGCAACTTATATTTTTGTAAATATTCATCCATTTCACTTAGATTATCAAATTTATTGCCATAGAGTTGGGCAAAATAATTTAGAATTATTAGTTTAATTTCCTCCTCATTAGTGGTGAGTTCACCTTTTTCATTTATGATACTAGCAATTTGGTTTTCTTCTTTCTTTTTTTTAATCAAATTGACCAGAGGTTTATCAATTTGATTGGTTTTTTCATAATACCAACTTTTGGCTTTATTTATTAATTCAATTGTTTTTTTTGCTTTTGCTTTTATTAATTTCCCCTTTAATTTTTAGAATTTCTAATTTGATATTTAATTGAGGATTTTTGATTTGTTCTTTCTCTAATTTTTTTAGTTGCATGTTTAGTTCATTGATTTCCTCTTTCTCTCCTCCTCTTTCTCCAATTTATTCATATAAGCATTATCTCCTGAGAGTCGCTTTGAATGAATCCAATAGGTTTTTAGGTTTTGGTATATTGTTTCATTATTATCATTATCTAGGATAAAATGGTTAATTCTTTCTATAATTTGTTTTTTGGTCCACTCATTTTTTAAAATGAGCTTATTCAGTTTCCAATTAGTTCTTGGTCTATATCTCCCTGGCCCAGTAGTGCATATGACTTATTGCATTGTGATCTGAGAAAGATGTATTCACTATTTCTGCCTTTCTGCAGTTGATCATTAGGTTTTTATGTCCTAGTACATGGTCAATTTTTGTATAAGTTCCATGTACTGCAGAGAAAAATGTATATTCCTTTCTATCCCCATTCACTTTCCTCCATAAGTCTACCATATCGAATTTTTCTAACAATCTACTTACCTCCTTAACTTCTTTCTTGTTTATTTTATGATTTGATTTATCTAGATCTGATAGCGGGAGGTTGAGGTCTCCCACTAATAGAGTTTTGTTGTCTATGTCTTCCTGTAGCTCTTTCAGATTCTCCTCTAAGAATTTGGGTGCTGTCCCACTGGGTGCATATATATTCAGTATTGAGATGACTTTACTGTCTAAGGTACCTTTTGGGAGGATAAAGTTTCCTTCTTTATCTCTTTTAAAGCTATCTTTTTTTTGCTGCTGCTTTGTCTGAGATAAGGATTGCTACCCCTGCTTTTTTTTTCTTCAGCTGAAGCAAAATATATTTTGCTCCAACCTTTTACCTTTACTCTATATGTATCTCTCTGCTTCAAATGAGTTTCTTGTAAGCAACATATTGTAGGATTCTGGTTTTTAATCCACTCTGCTATTTGCTT
This sequence comes from Macrotis lagotis, assembly GCF_037893015.1. NCBI lineage: Eukaryota > Metazoa > Chordata > Mammalia > Peramelemorphia > Peramelidae > Macrotis > Macrotis lagotis. The sequence continues at coordinate 342,861,355 of NC_133666.1, forward strand.
ACGTTTTAAGGGAGAGTTTGTCCCATTTACATTCAAAGTTATAACTAATTGTTTATTGCCCTTTGTGCTATCTTCTCTCTGTTTGTATTTTTTCCCCTTTCCCCCCCTTTATCCATATTCCCCAGTATTTTGTTTCTGAATACCACCCCCTTCAGTGTGTTTACCCTCCTATATCCACCCCTCCCCTTTCCCTTTCCCTTTTTCCCTTCCCTTCCTTTTGTTATTCCCCCTTTTTCCCCCACTTCCCTTCCCTTTCTCCATCGCCTCCTCCCCTGAAAGGTTAAATGTTTTATAAGTTAACTGAGTATGTGTAGGTTGACTTTAAGCCAAGTCTGATGAGAAGATTCAGGTGTTTCTCCTCTGCTCCCTTCTTCCTCTCTATTACCATAGGCTTTTGTACCTCTTATTGTACTGAGATTTACCCCATTCAGTCGCCTCCCTCCTCCAGTATCTTTCCTGTCCCCCTTTTTAAGGAGGTAGTGTTTTTTAGATCATTCTATCTAAGTCATAGAAAATTCTGAGTGTCTGTCCCTTCTAGTTCAGTATATTCTATCAAATAGAGTCAAAATTCCTGAGAGTTATTAGAGACTTTCTGTCAAGTGGGGTTAAAGCCAGTTACATCCCATTAGATAGCAGTCTCATGGATAGGTCATCAATGTCCATAATTTCTGGCTAGGTATATTCTCTCTGTTAGAGTTACAATTCTCAAGATTTATGAGAATCTTTTTCCCCATGCTGGGATATAGCCAGTTTCAACTTACTGGACAGCATTTTTTTTCCTTTTACTGCCCCGCCTTTTTTTTTTTTTTTTACCTTTTCATGTGTCTCTTGAACCTCTTGTTTGCTGTCCAAATTTTATGTTTAGCTCTGGTCTTTTCTTCATAAATTTTTGGAATTCTTCCATTTTGTTAAATGTCCATCTTTTTCCCTGGAAGAGAAGGTTCAGCTTTGCTGGAAAGTAGATTCTTGGCTGCATTCCAAGCTCCCTTGCTCTTCGAAATATCTCATTCCAGGTCCTTTGATCCCTTAATGTTGATGCAGCCAGTTCCTACATGATCCTTACTGTGGCTCCTTGATATTTAAATTGTTTCTTTCTGGCTGCTTGCAGGATTTTCTCTTTTATTTGATATTTCTGCAATTTGGCTACAACATTCCTTGGTGTTTTCATTTTAGGATCTTTTTCTGGTGGGGATCGATGTACTCTTTCAGTAACTACTTTTTTACATTCCGATTCCATGGTATCAGGGCAGTTTCCATCACTAGATCCTGTAATATTAAGTCTAGGCTTTTTGTTTTCCTCTTCAATGTTTTCAGGAAGTCCTATAATTTCCAGGTTGCCTCTCCTTGATCTATTCTCGAGGTCAGTGGTTTTGTTGATGAGGTATTTTACATTTTCTTCTTTTTTTTTGATTTTGTTTAACTGACTCTTGCTGTCTCATGGAGTCATTAGTTTCTGTAGACTCCATTCTTTTTTGGGGGGAGGAGTTTTCTTCCTTAACCTTTTGCAACTCCTTTTCCAATTGGTCAATTCTACTTTTCAAATAGCTTTCGATTTGACCAATTGCGGTTTTGAGAAAATTATTTTCTTTTTGCATTTGCCCAATTGAGGATCTGAGAGAATTATTCTTATTTTGTATTTGTCCAATTGATGATGTGAGAGATTTATCCTCCTTTTGTATTTGTCCAATTTTACTTTCTAAGGATTTGTTTTCTTGTTGCAAGGTATTAATTGTCTCTCCCAAATTTTTAAGCTCCTTCCTTATTTCTTCAAGGAAGTCTTTCTGTGCTGAAGACCAGATAGTATTCTCCTCAGAGGTTCCAGGTCTCTCTGAGTTGGGGTCTTTCCCTTGCAAGAATTTTACTATGGTTCCACCTTTCCACTGACCCTTCTTCATTTTGCTAAGACCTTGAGTTGGGGAGGGGCTGGTTCACAGAGGCTTGGGATTGCTAAAGGCTTTACTCACTGAGTGCAGTTTCTTTGGCTGGCCAGTAGGAGGTGCTGGTTGCTTTCTCTGGCGTGTCTGTGACCTTGATTGAGGCCTTCTCCCTTTGCTTGAAGGGAGTTGGAGCTATTGAATTCTTTTTCCTTCAATCAATGATGCTCTTTACCCTGGCCTGAGGTCATTCCTCTGCTGGGCTGGTTCTTCTGCTCACACACCTGGGCTTGATGTAGAATTAGTTTGCATTTGTTTGTTCCAGAAGAGGTCTGAGCTGTAATGGGACTCTGAATTCCTCAGACCATAGGAGCTCAGGGATGCGGTCCAAAGCTTTCCTGCTCCAGAACTCTCACCCCCAGCCCTGTCCGCAAGCTCCCAGGGGACAGCACCAACACCAGAGCCTCTGCTCCCTAGTTGACTCAAGCCCCTGCCTTCTAGCCCCACTGCTGATCCAGCAGGTCTGGCTCTTGGGCCCTCAGACTCCAGGCTCCAATTCAGCTATTAATCTGGTTGATCAGGGCTGATCTTCCCTTTGAGCCCAGATTTACCCGCCGGAATTCGTTCAGTGCTGCCGGAGACAAATCCTGAGGTAGATGTTATTTCTCCTGGCTTTTCTTTCTGGGTTTTGTGGTCAGATTTCTTTTAAGAGGTTTGTTTCATATCATAAATGGGGAAAGATCAGGAGACTTTAGAACTGTGCTTGTCTTCTCTCTGCCATCTTGGCCCTGGATTCCAGTTCTAATTCATTCTGCTATTCATTTTTATTTCATGGATTGACCCATTCTATTCACACTTATGATCTTGATAACCACTGACTCCCTTAATCCAACCCTCTTCTTTTATCCTCTTATTCTTTTTCCCTATTAAATATGACAGATATATATATATATATATATATAGTGTATTTATAAATTTTCCCTCTTTAATTCTGATGAGAGTGAGGTTCAGACATTTACTATAAAAACTCTTCCTTGCATGCCCCTTTTGTAAGAGAAAATTTTCCCCATTCTACCTCTTCCTACCCCCTTCTCCCAGTACATACTTCTTTCTTTTTTTTTTATCATTCCAACATTAATCAACTCACACCCATGCCTGTGTCTATGTAAATTCCTTTTAACTACCTTAGTAATGATAAAATTCTTAAAAGTTACATGTATCTCTAGAGGAAGAAAAACAAAAAAACCAAAAACCCCTTCAACATCTGATGAACACTTTATAAAATTTATCTTTTATGTATCTCTTTCCCTTAATTCTAATTCCTCATACTGAAAAATGACTAATCCTTAAATAGGTTTATCAAAAATATGTATGTACAATGTTAACCTGACTGTTTACTGCTGAGGGGAGGTGGGTGGGAAGGGAGGGTGGAAGGAAATTTTGTAACTTAAAATATATACATATGGATAAATGTTAAATAATAAAATAGATGAACTTTTAAAAAAGCACATGTATCACCTTCTCATTTAGGAATGTAAATAGTTTAACCTTATTGCGTTCCTTATGATTTTTCTTTTTGAACTTCTTTGTGAACTATGGCTTAGTTTGTCCATGTCCAACTCTCCCATCATGAATTTATTCTGCTTGTGGGATGGATTCTCTTCTCATCCTGTGTTTTACTAATAAAGACAGCATCAGTCTTGGCATAGCCCTCATTGAAAGGCAATGAGGAATGAGGGGGGAAAAAAAGAACTCTTAGGTTCTATAAATAAATTGTAAAGCTCATAATCTACTACCACAAATAAAAGCCACATTATACAATAACAACAACAGTATAAAGACAAATGATATTTGAGCAATCCCCTTGGTCCCATTGCCTGGAGACCTCCTCCAGCTTTGGCCATTACCCTTAAGGAAGTTTTTTTAGTGAAATGGAGTAACCTCCTTCAATTGGCTTTGTAGAAAGAACAGGTGAATTCTTTAAAAACTACCAGAGTCTCTCTCTTTTCCATATTCTTTCCTGTTGAGATCAGAGAGGGTAATAGCACTTTGCTGGTAATATGGACTCACCCTTTCTTTTGAGGGAGGAGGGCTTCCTTCCTTTCTTACATTGATTCTCTTTTTAACCTTGTACATTTGTCCTGTTTGATTTTGTCTGTGCTTAGTTTTTATTTGTTTGTTCTTTGTTTTAGGTCCTGGCAATCATCTCTACTAGACTAGGAGTTTGAGCCATGGAGATCTTGGAGCCAGATTTTCAGATGGGATATTGCAACTAGTCAACCTTTTAGGGAAGAGCTGGGAGGCCAAAGTTCCTGGGACTTGAGCCTGAGGTAACTTTTGGACTTAGAGTTTGGTACTATGCTCTATAGACACTGAGCTAAATTATCTAACTCAATTTCCTCCCCAGAGACTTAAGAGATGGGGAGGAATGAGATTAAGTCCTTCGTGGTAGTAGAAGTTGGCTGTTTGTATATTTCTTATTTACCTTTGAAGTAATTATTTAATTGTAAAATTTAAATGACTAAATGGAACTGGAATAAAGGGGATAGCACCACACACACTTGGGGGAAACATCACTAGTTGGGACTGGATCCATTTCTAGAGTCTAGACTTAACTCCCCTTTAAGAGTAATGAAGTTCTTTGGAGGAGGGCTGAAATGTAACTTACCTGGCTTCTAGGTAGTGGAGGCCATAGTGATCAAATGTTATATTTGTCTTTATAATGTTGTTATTATTGTATAATGTGTGACTCTAACTCTGTATACTTTACTTGTATTAGTAGATTATGAACTTTTTAATTTATTTAAAGAAAAAAGCTTTCTTTTCCTCACATCCAATTTGAAGACCATGCTTTCAATAGGAGGATTGAGTCAAGATCAATATTGTCTTAATTCTAGAGTCAAACTTAGATTACTCATTATTATGAATAAATGTATTCTTATTTTACTATTGCTGAAAAACTACTTTTAAGGAAAAGCTCCTCTTTTCCAGCCTGGTAAAATTCATCATAACTAACCTACTGGAGATCCAACTATGCTTCTTTACTTTGATCATTTTTTACTTTGCCTCAACATAGGGAAACCTCTCCTACCTTACATTTCTTGCTCTGGGAACTCTAATCAGATCAACACTATGGATGTTGTTTGACTCACATATTGTTAGAATATTTGTTAGTTCCTATAACAAAAACATCTATCCTTGGCTGCAACTCATATCTCCTCATGTTTGAATGTAAACCCTCTGAGGTCAAGGTTTGGTTTGTTTGAATTTTATCCCTAATTCTTAGCATAATGAGTATTTACATTAACAATCAATATTATATTAGTCTTATCATCATAATCATTGTCATCATTATCATCATCATTATTGTCATCAGTCTCTTTGCTTGTCTCTATGTCTGACTCCCTGCCTATCTCTGTTTCTGTTTCTCTTGAATATAAATGCTTTTTTGAGGAGTGATCTTGGCTGCAAAATCCTGACAACTCTGGAAAAGCGCATTTCCAGCAAAACCTAAATGTGAACAAAATTCTTATATAAGTAAAATAATAATATAGTCACTCTTTTCACATGTATAGATTTGCCTTAGGGGTGGTGAAACAATAATAAAATAATCCTTTTTCTCTATTAGAAAATTGACTGATTTTCTATGGTCAAAATGTTTTATTTACACAATTAACTTTTCCTGCAATTCTCTTGGTTTCATACTTTGTTTTCAGATATTTTCCCCCACATTCAAAAGACTTCAGTCAAAAGAAATAGTTGATAATTGATGTCAACTTGATATTTTATGAAATTTTCATTTCATTGTATGAAATGGTTATAACACGGGAATTATTGAAAAAAATTCTACATACCACAGAGAAATTTTAGATCTTTGGATGTTTAGTAGCATCAGATTCAAGAACAAAATAGCAAAATATAGAATTCTTTTGGGTTGTTCTTTGTTTCCATTTTAAAATATTTTATGGATGCCTCTTTTTTCCATACTATAGTCATTTCATGATGTACTTCTTATACCACTTCTCCAGTAATAATGTATGACCCTTTCTTGCCAAGGCAAATCATTTACAGGCACCATGGATTACACTCATTCTCATCTTCTATTGCTAATTGCTCCAACTATCATCTCTCTACTTAATATCCATTTTTAGCTAGTCTTACCTAAGTATCGATTACACTGCTCTTTCCTCATTCTCCTACTATTTGTCTGACACTCCTCAGTCTCCTTTTCTATATATCTTCATTTCAGTCATGTCAACTAATTATGGGGGTCTCCAAAGCTTTCATGTTACGTTTCCTTTCTTTTTCCTTTGTATCCCTTGCTTGCTGATTTTATCAGTTTATAAGGATTCATTTATTGTTTTTACACTGATGATTCATAGATCTATAAATAGCTCCAATCTCTCTCCTGAGTTCCATTCCCATTTACCAAACAGCCTTTTGGTATCTTGAATTAAATATGCCTAAGAATCTCAGACTCAATTTAAAAAGTCTTTCCTCCCAAATTCTCCCATTTTCTTACTATTGATGCAGGTACCACCCTTTCAGTCTTCTAGACTCAAAAGCTTGGTATCAACTTTGACTGATTCATTTCATTCACCCTACATATTCGATCTGTTGTCAAAACTTGCCATTTTTACTTTCACATAATTTTGTATGTGGTCTCTTCTCTATACTCACATAATCAAAATCTTTGTAAAGGGATTGGAAATAATAATAGCACCTACCGCTCAGGCTTGTTGTGAGAATCAAATGAAATAATATTCATTAGGTATTTAGTACAATATCTGGTATAAAATAGGCACTCAATAACTGCTTCCCTTCTTCCCTTCCTCCCTCCTTTCTTCCCTTCCTTTCTCTCCTTCTTTCCCTACATCCTTCCCTCCCTCTTACCTTCCTTCCTTCCTTCCTTCCTTCCTTCCTTCCTTCCTTCCTTCCTTCCTTCCTTCCATAGATTTTCATCACTTCTTTTTTTGGACTATTACAATAGCTTTCTAATTAGTTACTCTCCCTCAGGTCTCCAAACTCTAATGTATCTTCTGCCCAACTGCCAAAGAGAGCTGACAATAACATAGATTTGAACCTTTTCATTCTCTTTGTCAACAGGTGTAGGAGGCTACCATTACTCTCCAGAATAAACTTTAAAATGCTTTGTTTGACTTTCAGAGCTCTTCACAACTGAGCCCCTTCTACTTTTATAGTCTCCTTATACTTGACACCTTTCCATGAACTCTAATCCCAAAAGACACCCCATCTCATGGACCCATACCTGGAATGTTCTTCCTTCTTGTCTCTGTCTCTATATCTGAGCTTTGCTGGAAATCATTCTAAAAATTCAGTTCTTTCCTGGACTCCCTCACATAACAAATAATGGTGCCTCCCCTCTGATATTGCTTTCCTATTACAGAAGATATATTTTATATGAACATAGATTGCCACATCTATTAGAATGTGAGCTCCTTGAGGAAAGGAAATGTGGTGTTCCTTCCCCCCATTTCTTTCTATCTCCAACATCTAATAAAGTGTTTAAAAAATGCTTATTACAGAGAACAGTGAAGTAAAACTGTTTGACATAGTCTACACCTGACATACTTCCAACAGCTACAGTAGTGGTTTTCTCATCTCTCTACTAAAAAGGAGTCATATTTCTTCACCTATCCTTAAAGACCAAGATGGTTAATGGAATTTAATCTGAGTCAGTTGCCTTCTAGTTTAGTTATTTATATTACAGTTGTTTTTATTTTATTATTCAACTTTCTTCTGTATCACTGCAAGATCTTCCTATATCTTTAAATTATTCATAGTTGCCATTTCTTTCTGTGAAAAATTCAATTTAATAACATATCACAATTTGTGAAGCCTACCCATTGATGGTAACCTACTTTGTTTCCACTTTTTCTACTGTAAATTGTGTTGTTATCATTATCTTCATATATATATGTTTTCTTTTCTGTCCTTGATTGCAAGAAGTATATACCACAGTGGAATCATTGGGTGAATTATACATTTTCTTAATCCATTAAATTCATTCCCCTACACCAATGTGCCTCTCTTATGTGTTCTTTCTAAGGTAGTGTCATTAATGTCACATTACATATGGCATTCCTATCTTATCCATTCTTTCTTCAAACTAACGACCATTGCATTGTGATTTCAGTTTCCTAGCACGATTTAAGCAGTGACAGATGAATGTATATTAAAGGGGTTGAAGGCAGCACTGTTTGCATTGTAATGAGCTCCTGAAATTGTTGCTAAAGTTTCTGCCTATTGGGATTGAAAATAAAAAAGTCAGAGAAAAATAAAAACTCATATCCAAAAAACAATTCCCTCTCTCTCACAGGCATGTGTCAGTACCATTCATATTAGAATTAGGAGGTCATTCTGTTTCAGTATCATATTTTACTGTTTTTATTTCAGACAATAGAAAATGAATTGCTAATCCAAAGTAGAATAACTTCAGTGAAATAGAATTCTATTGAACTGAGTTCTTTTTAGTTACATGTTTAGGGTTTTATTAAATCCTCCAAAATAAATTGGCCATTGATGCTCATCAATGGGAGAAGAAAATTTCCTAAGGGGCAAAGTATGTAGTGAGAATTCCTGGATTTAGATAAAACATGTCAGTGGTTTAGAGCTATGTGAGATTTATTATGAAATAATTAAAATTCATTCAGCATTTTTAAAATACCTACAATGTTCAAGACACTCTGATGGATCCTAGGTATGCAAAGATGTTTTTGTCTCTAGATATTCAGCTAGGGAGGAAGAATGCAACATAATTGCAGATAACTATAATATAGGGAGGAAGGTGAAGGAGGCAAAAGGCAAAGCCAAGACTTCAGTAGACTGGAGAATCGAGAATCAAGAATCAAAAGTGGAAAATGTTGATGAACTGAGGGGTAAAGTGTTAAAAGGGACAACAATATGAACAGCGAAGTCTCTAAGAGGAGGGGGAGGGGTAGGGATATAGAGAAGAGTCAGGAAGTTTGAAAGGGAAAGAACTCTAATAGCATGCAGAATATCATAGGAGACTGTGAAGAAAGAGATATTAAGCTGAACCTTGAAGGAAGATGGATCTAGGACTGCTCAAACACTATATGTTAATGATTCTATGACAGCCTAAAAGGAGGTTTTTACATGATCCATAGATCTATCCTGGAGAAAGACTTACTTGGATGGAATATATGTGTATATATATATATAATATATATTTGCATATATACATTGTATATATATATATATATATATATATATATATATATATTCAATGTACAGATAACTCAAAGATAACACCTGACATGTTGAATGACAGTCAAGATTCTAAAAATTTTTACAGGAAAGAATGTTGGATTGACTGAAATAAAATGAAATTTAATATAAATGGAAATAAAAGCTTACTTTTGGGTTAATAAAATTCAGCTTCACATGTCTAAATCAGTGAGGCAATTAATCTTTGTAAATGATCTGGGGAGTTAGTGGACTAGAAACTCCATTTGAGTTAGCAGTGTAATATACTTGCTTAAGCTTCATTAAGAGAGGCATAGAGTCCAGAGCTAGGGAGGTAACAATTCTGCTGAATTCTGACCACAGTTGGAATTTTATATTAAGCTCTGCGTGTCACATTTCAGGGAACATTGATAAAACTGGAAGGCATCCAGAGGGAGGTGACCAAAATTGTGAAGGAACTCCAGGTCATGCTATATTCAGCTAACCCACTTCGATTTAAACATTGTTTATTATGAAAAAATATAGCTCAAGGCACTGAGGAAAAAAACCACCCTCTGTCCATTTTTTTTTTTATATTGGTTGAAGGAATTGAGGGGATATATCTTAGGTAAGAGAACAAAAAGGGCTATCTTATTCTGGATAGCAGTCTTCAAATACTTGAGCAACTCCTATGTGGAAGAAGTTTTAGATTTTTCTTTTTCTATTCCAATAGGGCAAAAACCAGTAAAAGAGGGCAAGTTTAAAAAAAAAAGTGAATTTATGTTTGATAGAAACAAAAACTTCCTGAGAATAAAAACTACCCCAAACTGGAATGTGCTGCTGAACTCTGGAAGTAATAATTGGTTATTAAGCTAAGTCTGTACAGTCTCTCATTGGATGTACTGTGAAATGGATTGTTCAGGTATGGACTGGATTTGAAAATTTCTGAGGTTTCTTCCAATTCTGAGATTCTGTAATTTTGTGAATTTTCAGGGTGGAAGGAAGAGTTTTTATAGATTTGTTTTGTTTTTATTTTTTAAGGAATGGGAGGAGATAGTAATACAAAGTAGTGATGTAGATAATAAAGGTTTGGTATGTCAGATATATTGAAGATGAGAATGAGAGGTGGATAATTAATAGAATAGATAATTAATAAATAGATAATTTATAGAATTTATAGGTCCTGAAAGGAGATAAGAAGGAAGAGGACCAATAGCACAAGTAGAAGGGTTAGCCTTAGTAAGTAAAAGGGTCATTGTATTGTCAAAAATTCATATAGAGAGGATGGGTGACAAAATGTTTAATAATAATAATAATATAATAATAGTAACCATTATTATTGCTATTGTTATTATTATTATTATTATTATTGAATATTAATCCTCAGTACACTCCATGTCTATTTTTAAAAAAATTTTTCCAGTAGTGTTCAGCAATTTTGGGGGAGGAATGGAGAAGTTGGGTGATGGTATTGCTCTATTGATGATATTTGGCTAGGATTAAATAGTAGGACAAAAGGAAAAAAGAATTCAACGTTTAAGAATAGTTAATAATTTTTCTGGTCAACTGTAAGTTCATAACTGTGCAGATAAGACAGTGAGGACCAAGCTGAACTGATAGATGAGAAAACTATGGAGAGATTGAAGTAATAGAGTTCAAAGAAAAGACAAAGAATATGATCACAATGAATGAGGCAATGGGAGAGGTAGAAATTCAGAAGATTGACCAGAAAAGGGATTTTCAGTGTTCAAGGTGAAGTATGACTTCAGTAGACTGGAGAATTGAGAACCAAGAATAAAAAGTAGAGAATGTTGATGAACTGAGGGGTAAAGTGTTAAAAGGGACATCAATATGAACACTGCAGTCTCTAAGGGGGAGGGGGAGGGGTCAAGATATAGAGGAAGAGTCAGGTACTGAACTCTTTGAGAAAGGAGAGAGAAATAACTGAACTTTGAAATTGGACAGATTGATACAGACAGAATAAATCTCAAATGAATAGAAATCTTTGAGAATCAGTAGTAAAAGGAAGGGTCTGGACATGTATTAGGAAGAAAGGAGTCTATTGACTCTTCTTCCTGGAGCAGGGCAGGTATTTCTGGACCCTGATGATGGTGGCCCGGGATATGATCTTCAAAAAAAGTAAGGTTTCTAGGATATTAAGAAGTTGGAAAAAAATGAGAGGAAAAGATCAAAAATGAGAAAGATTTTGGTAACAACAAATAAAGGATACTAGAGAATAAATCTTTATTTTTATTGTTCATCATTTTAAGGGCAACATAATTTAGAAAAAATCTCCTTGTTATAGCTTCAGATTCAATTTGTCTATTTTTTCAAAATTTCTCTAAACCCATTCCCCATAAGACTTGTAAACTTTACTTTTAAATTTTGGTTCAAATAGCCTTTTAGTGAATTTACTGACCATAAAAAATATCTTTTTATCAAATATTTACCTTATTATATTGAGATATTTGTTTTTTTATTTGATAATAAGAGTTCATTAAAATACAAAAATGTTTATGGCAGATGCTATTGTTGTTATTTGTATTATTTCTGAGTCCTTTTAGTTGTGTCTGAGTCTTTGTTTTCTTGGTAAAAATACTGGAGTAGTTTATCCTTCTCCTCCTCAATTTACAGATAAGGAACTGGAGGCAAACAGGGTTAAGTGAGGAAGATGAATTTTCCTAACTCTAGACCAGGCACTCTATTTTGTCACTTAGATATTTAACCACCACCAAAAATTGAAAGTTTATAATTAGCTTTTTTCATTGACTCTATATGAGAAAAAATCATTTAATACTCTGTTGTGCCACAGCACCATGAATAACCAAGAATTGAACAGTTCATTTCTACAGAAATATAAATCTGTAGCAGATACAGTACTGTTGGCAGAAAGCTACTTGGAAAACATGCAGATTGAATAAAAATATTACAAATAAATATGCCACATACAAGTAGATAACTTGGCATTTAATTCATGTTCAGGCCAAATTTAATGTCTTTTATGGGAAGAGAGCAAGTTATCTAGAGGCCTCTCCTTCAGGACATTGCCCTGACCTTGTCATTTCCCAAAACCATTATTGAAACATCCTAACCAAATCCCAGAGCAACTTCATGATATCCTATTGTCATTTCATTTGACACAAGACACAAATATCATGTTCTAATTATGGAACTAACTGCTTCACTGGACAGGGTTTTGCCTAATATCCTGTTTTTTCTTGTATCCGTGAGTACCTTTTAGGTAGGGCAAACCTGTACAGTATTGGATATGAGAGAGAAATATTGTTCAAATTGCATATTCATTTGGATAAAGGCCAAGAGAAATTATCTGTCCATTCTCCAATTAATATGTATCACTGAGAATGAAATTCCCCATCCATCTAAAACCAGCTACACTTGATGAAAACAACCATAGCAAAAAAGCCCTTCCTCATATTTAATACTCCTTATTAATGAGCAGAAACTGGGAAAATAGCTGGGGAAATGCATGCATATTTTTCAGTGACTGTGAGGATAGTCTCAATTATAACCATCTCTTTTAGTGCTATTGAAAAATATGTAGTAATGTCAAAGCATGCCTTTCTCCTGAAAATAAGGAAAGTTCATAGTAGTCTTGTAAAATACAAAAAGGTAATGGAGTAAAATGTGATTGCCTTGATGAGTTGTCATGTCTAAAGATATGGGCATATTGCATGGATTCCTTTTGGAAGTTTTATAGAACTTCGTGGGCAAGATTCACTGAGGAGGAAAGAGAATGGATGGATTATAATCTGAGTGATGGGAGGGAGTTACCCATACTGAGAAAATCATAGACCCAATAGATGTGTTAAAATCATATAGTAGAAACACTAGACAATAATTACGTTACTATATAAGCAGTATGAGTCCTAGATGCAGATCAGAAGGACACTAGCTTTTTACTGAAGGAGGATATTAAATATCTTGAGGTAACGTGGCCTAACATGGTGAGAGAACTGGCCTTAAATTCATAAAAGCCTGAGTTCAAGTGCTGCTTCTGATCTATACTTGCTGTGCAACCCTATAATCATTTAACCATAGGCAACTCATTATATCTAAGTAGTAGGAACAGAAACAGATTTTCACAGTAGAGGTAACTCCCTAATCAATAGTAACATAGGTCTAGTCTCACCCATACTCCTCCAAAACCTGAGGAGTAACTTGAGTTGAGTGAAAAACTGTTTGTTGTAGTTTCCATAATAGCCAAAGGGTAAAAAGGAATATTGAGTAGTTTTCCAACTGTAGTAGCATCTTGGGGGTATATATGAGGAACTGAAAGTTTTGTCGTTATTGAGTCCAACTTTCCTTGACCCCATTTGTGATACTGAAGTAGTTTACCATTTCCTTCTCCAGCTCATTTTAGATATGAGAAATGGAGGCAAAGGGCATCTTCTTAACTCTGGAATCAATACTTTATCCATGCCATCTAGCAATAAAAATGCAAAGTCATGTTAGTTCAGTTAAACTAGGGTTTTTTTTTTACCAAAATGAAAAAAATTCCTGTAGAACCAAGGAGAATAAGGTAAAATTTATATCAAGTTTATATAAGAATTATTTACTCAGGTGTAACTAGGTGGCACAGAGGATAGAGTGCTGGACCTGGAGTCAAGAAGACTCAATATGGATGTGGTATATTTGTGAGTGATTGCAAGATCAAGGGTAGGCCAATCTTTGTGTGTAGCTGAAGAGGGTTTGAGAAGTAGCTCACGGGAGGACAGTATAGGTTGATGAACTGATGGGTTAGGATATTTGAGGGAGAATTAATATGTATGCTGAAGTCCCCTAATATGAAGGTCGAAGTTTGGGAAGAGACAAAAAAAAAAGTCAGATATCAAACTCATTTCTGGAATAAAGCAAAGTATTTCTCCAACATAGTACAATAAAAAAGATGATTGTATATGAAATTGTAAATTTACTATACACAACTCATTCTTCCTTTCAAATATACAACAAAATTATCATGTAATTTTTTTCCTTTTTTATCCCCTGATAGCTACCATTACATGCAGATACATACATGCATTTTTACATGCATGTAGAATTTGCATGCATATATAAAATTATTTTTGGATACACTTATTTATCAGTTTTTTCTCTAGATGCAGATGACATCTGTCTTCATATGTCCTTTATAGTTAGAATATCTATTATAGACAAAATAAATTATTTGTTCAAAGTTGTTTTTAAAACAATATTGCTATTACTGTATATAATGTTCTCTTGGTTCTACTCATTTTACTTTATTATTTCATGCTCATCTTTACATGCTTTCCTAAGTTCATTGAGCTCATCACTTTTTATAGATAGTATGATTCCATCACAATCATATACCACAACTTGTTCAGCTCTGCAATTTCCAGTTTAAAGCAGTGATTTTTAACTTAAGGACTATGGCCCCATAAGCAACCTTGGAACAGATTTTGAGGGATTCCTAAACTTGGAAGGGAAAAAAAAATCTTTATTTTCACCAAACTAAAATTTAGGATTTTCTTTAATTATTTTAAACAATTTTTAAAAATAAACCAATGATTTTACCAAACTGCCAGAAGGGTCCACAGCACAAAAAAAATTAAGAAGTCCTGATCCAAGGAGTTTAGAGACATATGTAAATTCCTTTTAGTGTTGATTTTATCACATTCCAAAGAAATAGTTCTTTGGTTTGATGAGGTACAGACTTTATAAGTGGTCTTCTGTGGTGATTAATCATCACCAATACATGACTGTATAATGACCTTTTAGACCCTCAATGGAACTCTGGTTGCAAGAGTCTGATAAACTCATTCTTTCTAGGGCAGGAAGCATTTGCAGAAATAATGTCTTGCAGCAGGGCTGTACAACCTTAGGTAATCTTAGGACCATATTAAAATAAAATAATTACTTGAGAGATGCATCCAGAATAAAAATAAAGTACACTAATATAATAGTTAATTTATAGTCTTGCCTTAGGTTTAGCAAGCCCTGTGAAAAGTCATGGTACTTTTAACTTCTTAGAAAGTGGGAGAATACACATCATCAATACAACAGATGAAGACACAAAGAGTGAAAGTAAACACAAAACAACAAAGCAACAACACAACAGTATAAAGGTAGGTGTATACTGACTTGTCTGTATCGTACAGAGGGAACACATCCCACAGATCAATTAAAAATTCTGTGCAATATGTTCCATCCATAAAACTGCTTAAAAACACCAAAGAAAATTAACATCAATGAGATTATTTATTAGGGATGGAATTAAAAATTCTAATATGCATTCCATGCAAATTATTATTTTTTTTTTTGCCTCACAGGCTGCATAAAATCCCACTGTGGGTCAGCATGCAGCCTGTGTATTTTGGATGTCTCTAAAATGCAACTCAGTGGCTATAATTTGGGGTGAGGGAAAGTCCTTTCTCAAGTTTTCTAGGACTATTTGTCAATACCTTAGAATTAAAAAATAAATTCCAGGTGAGCCACAAAAATATGGCTGTTGACTCAAATATTGAGCAAGAACCTGGTCATATATTGTCCAGATTCATCTAGAAAATAGCAATAATAGCATAGCACCAACTACTACCACCACCACCACTACTACTACTACTACTACTACTACTACTACTACTACTACTACTACTGTTACTACCACTACTACTCCTGCTATTACTACCAGCATATATATTGTATCATAAGGATTGCAAAGCATTTTACAAATGTCATCTCATTTTATCTTTATAACAACCCTGGAGTTAGGTATTTTTTTTTCACTTAAGGAGACAGAAAAGTTAAGTGACTTGCTTAGGATTACATAGTTATTAAGTGCCTGAGACCCAACCTAAGCATAGGTCTTCCTGACTAGATCCAGGGCTCTATCCACAGGGGTCACCTTATTACCTATATATGTTAATAGTAACATATTACTTTATGGCTTATGAACTCACATACTGGACTTTAACTTTTGTCTAGGAAGGGAAAAGAACTCTGTTTCAATGCAAATATATTCAAGGTTCAACTAGATTTTTTGAAGATAATAAAAATGTTGGAGGGAGAAGATAAAGTTAGCTACTGCTACAGACATTCAGAGATCTCTGGCAAAAACCCAAGTTCCTGTTTTATGTGATCATATATTTAAAATTGGAACTTTAATTTTTTTCACAGAACTATAACCTGAAAAATACTAATAATCTAGTCATTATGAGTCAACAGAAATTTTTTTTTGAAAAGCTTTGTTTTTTTGGTTGAGTTGTTTCAGTTTTGACTCTTTATGACTCCATTTTTGGTAAGCATACCAGAGTGTTTTGCCATTCCCTTTCCAGATCATTTTACAGATAAGGAAACTGAGGCAAATAAAATTAAGTGATTTGCTCAAGGTCACACTAATCAAGTGATTTACTCAAGGTCACACTAATCTAAGGTCAGATTTGAATTTAGGAACATGAATCTTCCTTACGCCAGACCAGGCACTCTACCACTTTACCCACTTGTAGACAGCTACAGCTGCTCTCTCTCTCTCTCTCTCTCTCTCTCTCTCTCTCTCTCTCTCTCTCTCTCTCATTCAAATCTTTTCAGAAGTCTTTTTGAAGAACAATATACAAAGCTATTTGAAAGCATTATTGAATTTTCAGTATTTTTTTTGGTCAGTTAGAGAAGCTAGACAGCCCACTGGATAAAGAAGTGGATCTGGAGTCAGGAAGACCTGATTCTAAATCCAATCTCAGATTTTAACTAACTATAGTAACCCTGAGTCAGTAACTTCACCTCTGTCTGCCTTAGTCTCCTCATCTGTAAAAATTTAGAGATACACCTACCTCCCAGATTAAAGATGAAATAATATTTATAAAGTGCTTTGCAAATCTTAAAGCACTATGTAGACAAACTATTCTTGTTTGTATTGCTAGTAGTATTAAGAATTTTTCATACATACTGATACTATAAATACCAGTGGAAATACACAGTTTTTTTGTTGATGTTAAAAAGTGACAGCAATTTCAAAATGGTTGGAAACTACTGGTATGTGACATAGAGTGGAAATGCCCATGGTTTAGAATCAGAAAATCTAGATTTACATTCTGGCTCTGCTATTTTATTAGTTGTATGATTTTGAGCAAGTCACTTAATTTCTCTTGGCCTCAGTTTCCTAATCTGCATAATGGAATATTATGCTACTTCCTCACAGGGCTAGTATGAAGAAAGCATTCTGAAAACCCTGAAGCTTTCTATAAATGTTATCTATTATTGTTATGCCAATAGAATTCCTTTGATCGAATATGCCAGCAACACTATCATAAAAAGGAAACAACATTAGGTTAACATGACTTATTCTTCCCTTTACATAAACCATCTGTTTTGTAATCTATTCCAGTGTTTTGTCAGGGATCCATGCCAAACTCACCGATCTACAGCATTCTCAACTTCAATATTTTATTCCTTTTTGAAAATTAGAATGACATTTGTAAGACACAAGGATCTGTCACTTATTCCTTTCTCCGTGATTTCTCCAGTGTTGCTGAAAGCAGTTCCCCAGTTATGTCTGCAACCTCTTTGAATGTACCTGATATCATTATCATAGAATACATTTGTGCAGTACTTTATGTTTTATACAAGCGCTTTTACTGAAATAATATCAAGAGGTAAATAACACAGCTTTTAGTCTCTTAACCTTCCAGATAGGGAAATATGTTTAGAAAGTTTAAGGCAGATGATCATGGTCATCACAGTCACACTAGTAGTCACATAGTGAGAAGTAGCACTTATTGCAAAAGTCCTAATGGTAGGAAAGATTGAAGACAAAAAGAAAAGAGGAAAAACAGAAGATGAGATAGAGAGATCGTGTCATGGAAATAATGAACATGTATTTGGACAGACTTTAAGAGATAGTTGAGGATCAAAGGACCTGGCCTACTCTGGCCCATGGGGTCATGAGGAACCAGACATAAGTCAACAATTGAACAAGTTTATAGTGACATATCTAGTAAATGTTAGGGAGATGTTTGAATGCAAATATTCTTACTCCAAGAGTAGTATCCCTTTATTACATCAGCCATCTCATCTGGCTGCTGATTCTCTTAGAAAATATTTTGTTCATATTTGATCTATCTTTTCCAGTTTCAAGAATTATTTTTTTTTGATAGAGAAGAAAAACAAATCAGAAAGTAGTTCTTCATTTTCTTTCTTAAGGATTAAGAATCCAGACTATCTTTCCAAACTTTCTACTACTCCCCTTCATATAGTTTATATTTCTGTCAAACTGGACCATATACACAAAATGAGTGAAAGAGAAGAATTTTATATGGAATCAGATAACCTCTATCTCCTACTTATTTCCTCTATGACCTATTTAGTAAGTCATTTGACCTTTCTTTGCTGCAATTGCCTCATCTTTGAGATGTAGGGTTTCCTTGTCCTTGTCTTGCCCTCTCTTATTCCCTCTATTCCTTGGCCTAAAATCAACTTTTTCCCCTTTGTTCTCTGATATGTTGAGCTCCTCCCTTTGAGGACTGGTTCAGTTATTATCTTTCCTTTTTTGAATCTTAATTTAACACTTTGTATGCACTTCTAGATTGAATTGATCTCTCTCTCTCTCTCATCATTATTTATGTAACAAGTTTTTAACCCCTCATTTCTATTAAATCAAATATCCCACACCTTGATAACTGGTTCTATGTTATAGCTGCATATGTATAACCAGGTTTCATATAGCATCTTGCTTAATAAACACTTATTCAATGAATTTAAATGTGTCAGCCTCACAACATCTGCCTTAATGGGTGGATGAACATAATTTCTTCCAATGTGTTGTGAAGTTGGCAGAAACAGGCCCTGTGAGAATGGTCAGACATCAAAAATTCCAAGGTCATTGATTTTATTTTTGGCTATAACCAATCATTCTGACTTTTGTCTTTCCATTGGACTTTGATGACTTGGAAGAGAGAGTGAGACTAATGACTTTAGGCCATTATACCTTACTTAAATCTAATTCATATGCAAATCAAGACATCCCTTCATGATGTCATTGGTCCTTTATCCCTGGAAGAGCATATTCCCTTCCTTTTGTTGTTGCTGTTGCAAGACTTCATTCATATTATGCTTTAACTTATTTCATACTATTCTTATAGTTTCTTATGTGGCTATATGATGTAATAGACAGAACATAGGACCAGATTTGGGAAAGGGAGATCTGAGCTCACATTCTCGCAACTGACACTATATTATTATGAATATTTTAATTAAAATCTTTGAACCCGTTTCATCATTTATGAAATTGGTATAATTTTAAGGGTACTTGGTTATTTGTCATTTCGTTGCATCTGATGAACAATTTCCTGAAAGGTTTTAGTTTGATTGGAGCTGAAGTGAATTTCTCTCTAGATAACCTTTGCTTTATTGGGTTCACCTCCATGACTGATTGTCACCAGTTTGCTGTCCCAATTGCTCTGGACAAACAGAGAACTTGGAGATAAGGTGATTATGGTGACTGGAAACCAATCGGTCCCAGTTAAAGCAATTACCAAAGGTGTGGGCCTCAGTTTCCTCTACTCTATAAAATGGGTATAAAAATAGTACGTCCCAGAAATGTTGTAAATCTAAAATGAGACATTATTGCTTTGTAAACTTTAAAATATTTTTAAAAATTACAAGATTTTAGACTTAGAAGAGATCTCAGTAGGCATTTAATTCAATATAAACAAAAAAGGAACTAACACTGTTAAGTACTTGACAAGGACAAGGAGTCATCCAGATTATCCTTAAAGATTTTCCACCATAGGGTTGGAAGGACTCCACTTCTCAAGGCAGTTTGTTACACTCTTGGATGATTTTTAATTGTTTATGTTTGTTTATTTGTTTTCCCCAATTTAAATAGCCTTTACAACTTCTGCCCATTGCTCTTGGTTGTGACCTCTTGGACCAACAGAAGAAGTCTAATTCTTCTTCATGACATTCTTTCAAGCATTTGAAGTCCACCTCTGTCCTTCACTGCAAGACTTCTCCAAATTAAACACTCTTTCATAGCTCCTGCAACAGTTCTTCAAGTCTTTCATCATCCTGGTTGCTCTATTCTGATTACAATCTAGTTTATCAATATCTATTTTGAAATGTTGCACACACAATTGGATGTGACTATGAAAAATATAGCCAGTAACTCACTTAATTCTAGAAGCTATACCACTTCTTAAGGAGCATGCTATTATATTAGCTTTTATTTAGAATTTATTTAGAATCATTAAAGATCTATGTCATTTTTATAGTAATTTTCATCATATCTATCCTTCTACTTTTTTTTTACTGAGACATTATTAAACTGAACTTGTTGAAGCTTCCTGGTGTGATCACATCAGTTCTTTAAAACAACTTAATCAACAAAAATTTAAATGCTGATACTTGCCTGGCACTGGGCTAGACAAAGAAGACACAAATACCAAAAACAAGCAAACAAACAATTAACAACCCAAAAAGCAATCATTACTTGCTAGGAACTTCCTTTCTTGGGGGAACACAAAAAAATATTAAAAAACAAAATAAAACAGCATGCCATTAGCTTTCTGACTATAGTTTTCAATCAAGACAAGATAGAGAGCCTATCTGATTATTAAATTCTTCAACCATAACCCACTTATCTTAATTTGAGTAGGAATGAACAATGCCTTTCAGAAGAAACCATAATAGGAGTCTAGTGATTCTGTAATGCTAGATAAGAAACTAAAGGAATCAGGTATACAACTGCGGTGATTTCATCTCTCCTTACATTCTCTCTATAGAGAGGTTTCATCTTTTCTCAAAATGGGTCCAGAATAGTGCTCTGCAAGCCTTCTTTAGCAAAGCCATGAGCTTGTACAAATACACACATTGTTTATGACTTCTTGATTGCACTTGAACTCTGGATTCCCAGTGAACAGCTAGTTTACTTCCATAATTTCTCATTCTCAAAATGAACTGAAGTTCTTATATTTCTCCTGAAAACTTCTGCTATTAAGTCTCAGGAATAAATTTGTCCATTCACTTATTGGATTTCTAGTACATGAGACATTTGAAATGATGGTTTTTTAAAAAAAATCTAATATAATAATTGATAATAATAACAATAATACAGCAAATAGAATTTATATTACATATATTACCTCATCTGGTCTTTGCTGCTATTGTGCTATTATCATCCCCATTTTATAGAAAAGGGAACTGAGAGTTGGAGAGATGAAATGACTTGCCCAGGGTAAAGTGAGTATCTTTCCATTCTTTGCTATTATGCTCAGAGAGGGTAAAGTGATAGAGTTAACATAGTGCTGGGTGAGGAATCAAGAGAGATGTGGTTTTGAATCCCCTAGCAGACATTTGTTCTAGTTCTGTGACCAAGGGTAAGGTAATATATCTTTCTGAAACTTCTCTCTTTATCTGTAAAATGGGGATGATATTTTAGAATGCCTACTTATAGGCTTTTTTTTTAGTTTTTTTTTTTTTTGCGAGGCAAACGGGGTTAAGTGGCTTGCCCAAGGCCACACAGCTAGGTAATTATTAAGTGTCTGAGACCGGATTTGAACCTAGGTACTCCTGACTCCAGGGCCAGTGCTTTATCCACTACGCCACCTAGCTGCCCCAACTTATAGGCTTTTGAGACTCAAATGAAGGAAGTCTATAAAGCACTTTGCAGACTTCAGAGGGTGATATAAATGGCAGCTATTATTAATCTGTCCAGTATTTTTAGCTAACTACCCTAGTGGCCTAGTTTTTTCAGTTTGCCCATCCTCCCTAAATAGTCCATAACCCTAAGCATCTCAGGAGGTCCCCTGAGCAGAGGGCCTACTCATGTACTCCTTTCCACTTTGTCTATTGATGGACTTCTAGTATAGGTGCTATTCAGATTGTTCTTGGAAATAGAGTTCATAGGAAAGGGTGGGGAAGGGAAGAAGAATTTCAGAACTTGGGTTCTGGAGGGAGATACCTCATACCACACAGGAGATAGGGAAGGGCACAGCAAAGGGAGAACAGATCCCTGCCCCACCCCTCCTCAAAGCATAGTGATTTTCTTCTCATCTTCAAATCTCTGAACCTCTTCAACCGGGCCTGACTTGGCCACTCCAGGGGATATTTTTGTTGTATTTTGCCGCTTAAGCAACAGCTGACTTTAGCCCAAACTGTAGTTGACTTGAAAAACAGAGGGCATTCCTAACAAGTCACCTTAGCAGATGTAAAATTTTTTGGGAATAGGAAGATTTCATCTAAAAACCAAACCAAGAAAACAGGGTCTTAGCTTTACTAATTATTTTCTAATTATTTCCTTTTCTCCTGCTTGGTTTTTCTTTCTTTGTGGAGGGTTTCTATCTCCTTCCTCCACCCAGAAGAACCCCAGAGGCTCTTTACTTTATCTCTTTCATCTGTAGAGCAAAGAAAATTTGGTTGGCAAGTTGTTAAAATGACTAGAAGTGGAAGACTCCTTGCTGCTGAGGTCTCACTGAGTCAGATAGAAGCCTGTGGCTATTCCTTTTAAATTGAATGATGAAATTTGAAAGAGAATCCATCTCCTTAAAGCTCTTTTTATGTTTATCTTTACATTCAGAGAGAAACTTTGGTTCAATTTTCAATATTGAGATTAATATAAAATGACCTTCAAATTGTTTTTACCAGTTTCTCTTTTAGATTGTACATCCCACTGTAAGTACATGAATTCTTGCCATAATATATATTTTAAAAATACTCCACAAAATTCATTTTCATAAGTTTTCTTTGGCATCCTTTGCTCCAACTACCAGGCCCCCAATTCCATTATTATGTCTTCCAATGCCATTACCTTGTCTATAATTGAGGTCAAAGGAAGTCCATGAAAGTTTGATTATTAACATCCATCATCAATTTATAAATATTTTTTATATTGAAGGAGCTTGGGATTCCTGTTATGATCAAAGGAAAAATCTTCCAGCATATTCTATTTATATTTTATTTGGATTTAAGAGTTAATGAGAGGCTTGATCTGACTTGGAGTGTGCTTAACACTACCTGAGTGATAGTATTAAGGAGGAGAGGATGTCTGAGCATTTTCTTTTCTGTCTTTCATCTCATCCCATGCCTCAGAATCCTCAATAGAAATGGGAAAAAAGGTAGAACCTGGGAAATTGTCCAGAGGTGTGTATAGACTGGTCTATCAGCTTGTGTAAATAAATAGGGTAGACCTTGGTAGAACATTTGGGGAAGAGGACCCTGGAGAAAAGAGCTCACAGATCCCAAGATAAAGGAAGAAGCACTGTGCTGCTGGATGGTCACTGGTCTTTAGAGAGATCCCTCTCTGCTTGAATTTTACTTCACAGCTATCAAATGCTCTAAAGGTTTTCCGTGTTGTTTTATCTCTATTTCATGATTATGTGCTGAAAACTGAGAATCCAGTCTGTCTCTATTCTCCTTGTAATAACAGCTTCATTAAGGATGAGATGTTGGATGTTGGTTGATTATTCAGAGACTGTTTATAATTTGCTTTAAGTAAATATTTTCATTGAATACCCAAATACTGATAGACTTATACTTACCAGTGGGTTGTGTTCCAAAAATTAACTTGAAAGTAGTTTTTGGGGAGACTTGAAATATACTTTCCCATAATATATTAATACATTCCTTCAGCTTTTCTTCATAGATAACTATTTAAAATGGAGAGTACATTTCAAGGTTAATCCTGCAAATGCCATGTTAGCATGATACTGAAAGAAAGAAAGGCTCAACCATGCAGCTTCAAGACTACCATTATAAAAGAAAAGGAGTGTCTTGCCAGACAAGAGAGTTTACTTAATGAGGAGACATTGAAAATTTTGGGGAAGAGGGGAGTGACATTGTCAAACTTAAGCATAAGATGAATTATGATCTACTGGGAAGAACAATAGTCTTGTAGTCTGTTGAGAATCCTGTCTACAATATTTAATGACTGCATGATCACTGGCAAGTACCTTCTCTAAGACTGTTTTCTCATTTGTAAAATAGAAATAGTAATTGTACTTCTATTTCAGGATGATGGGGGAGTAAATAAAATAACATATCCTAAGCATTTCATAAAATCATAATTAAATATTAGCCTTTATTGTTATAAAGAAAGGCTATTCTTGAAATTTGTTTTTACATGTAACCAGGAGAAAAATGAAATAAAATGAAGATTTTTTTTAAGAAAAGGTTATTCTGGTTGGACTCTGAGTGAAAGGTTTGAGTGAGAAAGAATGGGAGTAAGGAGAACTATTATGCAAGTTAATAAATATAGAAATAAAGATGGCAGCAGAAACAAGAGAAGAAAAGACAGATTCTCAGGAATACTTTCCATGGGTCTTAGTAATTGATTGGAAATGAGAGATGATAGAAGTAAGAATCTTGGAGAAGAGAAGATAGAGGAAAGTATTAGGGGGGAAAGTTAAAGAGGATAATTGTGCTCTTCAGGTATATAAAAAGCTGCCATATGGAAAAAGAATTAGATTTGCTTTTCTTGGCCTCAGAAGAGAAGAGGAAGATTTAGACTTAATGCAGCACAAAACTTCTGAACAATTTAGATGTAAACAAAAGTGCAGTGGCTGATTTTGAGAAGTAACAGCTTCCCTCTGCCCTTCTCTTTTCCTATAGAGGCTGATCACTTGTTGGGGATGTTTAGAGGGAATTCCATCCCAAAAACAAATTGAAGCAAATGTCCTAAATTTTTCTGAAACTCTGAAATCCTGTGATTTTATAGAGTACTGATGTATCCATCAAATCTATTTATTTTTTATAAAATTTCTCTGTGAAAATGTTTTAGTTCCAAAATGAAGAACAAATTTCTCTGTTGAAGTCCTGGCAATAGGACCAAAGACACTTACCTCATCCTAGCTCCCAAATATCAATAACTGATTTTGTGACTAGGAACAGAGACCAGAACATCTAAGCCTAGTAATGTATGAAGTCTTCAGAGAGACTTAGAGAATGGGTACTCTGGAGCTAAGGGATGAGTTTTGGGATTGGTGAAGAGTGAGAAATGAATCTTGAGTCTTTTATCCCTCAACTTCACCCTCTCTCTGTTTGTCTCTGGTTCTGCCTCTGTGTCTGAATCTATCTCTGTCTTTCTCCCTTCCCTCTTCACTGCTAAACTTAATAATCTATACTTCAATCTCCACTTTCTTAGAATTCAATCACTCCTTAGCCTCTATATTGAAACTATTTTTTCAAAGGTGACCTCCAATTACCTTTTCCCATGATTGCTCTCTATTTTCTGTTGGTGATTCCCTTTTCATTGCTTCTTCCTCTCTCAAAGGTTGGGAACTCCCATTGTTCTGTTCTGAGACTTCTTTTCTTATTTTTTTCTCCATGCTTTCTTCCTTGACGACTAAATCAACTCCCAATCTATACCTCTATGCTCTGAAAAAAATTGGAATAGTATGTTAGAAAAATTACTCAAACATCAATGTCGATGACAGATGGAAGAGGAGGAAGCAGGAAGATCACCTAGAAGGCTATTTTAATAATTGAGAATGGCTGCAATGGAAGTATGTAGGGGATAGGTATGAGAAATATTATGGAGATAAATTCAAAAGGATTTGTCAACTGACTGGAAATATGGGATAAAGGGCATGAAAAAGTCAAAGATTATAAGGTTACAATTTCTACATGAATAGGAGGGTGATGGTTCCTATCTATAGAAATATCGAAGTTCAATAAATAAAAAAACTTCCTAATATATCAGGCTGTGATAGGAACTGGGGATACAATGAAAAGAAACAGCCCTTGTCCTTGTCTATTATGAATACCCAAATTAACTATGATGAATATGTAAAGGAAGATACTATCTTCATCTAGAGAAAGAACTAATAAACAGAAGTATGTATAAAATGATTTTACACATTTATATTTAGTACCAATCTCTAGGATATTGGGGGGAAGGAATAAAAAAAGGAAAACATGTGTTAGCTTTATTGTATATTTAAAATGAAAAACAAGTTGTACATAATAGATTTGCAGTCTCATGTGCAATCATTTTTAAAATCATAATATGTTATGAAAATGCTTATTTTATTTCATAAATTAAAAATTGAGTAAATAAAAATTTAAAAAAAGGAACTGCTATCTCATCAGTTTTGTGAACATGGACAAATCACTTTCTGATCCCCAGGTTCCTCATAAACAAAACTAAGAGGTTGAACTGGATTGTTTCTCAGGTGCCTGCTAGCTCCAAAACTATGATACTACAAAATGTGATCAAATAGGAAGTAGTATCAAAGGGGGCGTTGGGAGTGGAAAGTACTAGAAGATACTGACCGAAAGATATATGGATTGGTATGCATAGAAATGAGCCTTCTGGAAGTATGGAATGAATAACAGAATCAAACTTTCTATCTGGTTAGGGGAGAAGAGTTTGGGGAAGTAACTTGGAAGATTAGTTACAAGAGAGAGGGAAGTTCTGAGAAGGAAGGAAAAATGACTATCTGTCATTGCTCAGGATTCAGATTCAGTCATCTCTCAAACCTCCTCCCTCATACAATGATCCACATACAACTTTAGTATATTAAAATCTGCATACTTGTACCTAACTAAATTACTCCTTTTCCATGTGATTCTTTAAAAATATAGCAGACATATGTTTATTGATATTATAGGGAAACTCACTTTAGCAATGTGATTTCCCACTTATATGCTCAGTGATGATTTTTTTAACTATCTAAATTACTTCAGGTCCCTCTGGTTTGTTAACTCAATGTACCAAACTATTTCTTCTAGAAGTCTTATTTGGAGGGAGGGCAGGAGGAGAGGGAGAGAGGGAGAGAGAGAGAGAGAGAGAGAGAGAGAGAGAGAGAGAGAGAGAGAGAGAGAGAGAGAGACAGAGAGACAGAGAGACAGAGAGAGACAGAGAGAGAGACAGAGAGACAGAGATAGAAACAGAGAAAAGAGTGAGAAAGTCAGAGATAGAGAGAGACAGACACACACACATGCAGAGAGAGTCACTTGAGTCTGCCCACCAAAAATGCAGATCACATTTAAAGTTTAATTTTCATTATTAATGTTTTTCTGTAATTTTCCTAAGTTCAGACATTCTACACAAAACAATAGAAAAAAATCAATTCCTGATTTGTAGCATTTGCTGATTTTTGAGATTTAAATGCTCACCTTGAAAAATTCACAATCAATTCTGATGAGTAGATACAAGCTGGCTCTAGCACACCCTCTGCCAAACCAGGTCATCTGTCCAGGATAGGTTAAACAAGAAAGGTTGAAGAGAATCTCTTATGTCTTGATAATGTACAATGTCTCTCCAAAAGCTCTGTTCCTATTCCAAAGAAATTGTTGAGTTTGACCCTCAGTTTTAGGGATCCTGGCATCCCCTTCTGATTCTTTTCTCTCTCACTTTTCTCTCACCCCTTTTTTCTCTTTGTAACCCTTCACATCTCATCCCAGTGGCTTCAGTGTCATCCAAGTCTTTATCTGACAGTTTAATCAATCACTCAATCAAGGATCCTGCTAGATAGTGGAGACCTATCTCATATTTCATGATAATCAGCAACATATGACATTTAACACTATAACTTCTTGGAGGAGATGATTTTATATTCCCTTGATCCAAGAAAAAAATTCCTGCTTCTGAACCTGGGGAGGCCTTTGATTATGAGAAAGATAATGGATCACTCATGTTTAAGTGTGCCTGATGTTTTGATAATCTGGAAGTAGGTAACAATTGTGCATCTCTCTAAGAGCTGAATTTGTAGGAGTAATGGGGTCCTTAGGTAATATAGCAGCCCAACTTGGTTGTTAGTTTACTAGAGGGCTCCCAAGGGAACAGTTGCACCTACATGACCAGTCTTCCTTCAGGGAACATTTCCAAGCATAGAGCAAAAGTACTCGGGAGACAAGGGTTTGTTAGGACCCCTTTCCTTTTTCCTAGTCATCCTTTGCCAAAAGATGTTCAGTCCAGTTTAATTCAACAAGCAATTATTATTCAACTATATAGCGGATACTGTGCTAGGTATGAGGATATTAGGACCAAAATGGAAACCTTGGAATATAGCATGTAATTTCTTTGGGGGGGTTGAATTGAACCTATGACTTTATTAGTATAGGGAACTTCTAATGAAGAAGCATTCTTTTCTAATATATTTGAGTTATTTTGAGAATTTGAGAATTTTCTGAGGCACAAGTATCTTGCCAAAGGTCATACTGATAATGTGTATTATTGGTAGAAATTGAACCAATTTCTTCTGACTACTAGACCCATTGCCTCTCCATTATACTAGTTTCTCTCTGCTTATATAGATAAAGAAATACAAAGCTAATTCTTCAGTGAAGTGGGTAAAGAGCCTAAAAATTAGGAACAGCTGAAGGGGCTAACAAGAAGGTCTTTAAGTCAGGTGGTGGCTTCTAAGATGAGCCTTGAATGGATCTTGGAATTTCATGTGATAGAAGGAAGGTTGGAGGCCATTCTAGGCAGAAAATAACACAACTTGGGCAAGGCTATGGACATATCCTCTTTTACTCTGCCTCTTAGAATTATCAGTGTTCTTCCTACAGTTGCTAGTGCATCTCCCTTCCCAAATTACCTTGTATTTATTTTTATTTACTTTTATGTGTACATGCTATTTTCTCCATTAGAATGGAAGCTTCTCAAGGTCCCCCAAAGATTTAATTTCACATTTGCATTTTAACTTAAGTAGCATAGGGCCTGGTAGTCTGGAGGTATTTAAAAATACTTATTTATTTATTAACTGACCTTTAACATTGTGATAAAACATATTTCTTATGTATAAAAGACATTTTAAAATATACTTTTAAATGTGAATAATTGACTTAATTCCTTGCTACAGTATACTTTTATGTGTGATCTTGGCAGTTCTTTTGGTTGCTCAGAATTATTATTGTTATTTTCATGGACAAGGACTTAGTGGTTAACTTTTTATTTTTAAAGAAACTAAATGTGTTTCAGCATAGAATTTTGAGTTTTTCCAGGAGAGATTCTAGATTTTAGATTCATCTAGTCCCCTCATTTTACAAGTGAGCAAAACTGGTATATTTCTGTGCCTTGATAAAGAATATTATTTTACAATTCAAATAATGTAATTTTTGTCTTTGAAGTTCAATGTAGCATGGTATTTAGTGGAGTATTGCTTCACAATAGTAAAGGTCAATAAGGATACTACTAATAATATTTATAGTGCTTATTATCTGCCAAACAGTGTCCTGAGTGCTTTATAGTTATTACCTCATTTAATCCTTACAACAATAACTCTGGGAAGTAGATGCGATCATCATCTCATTTTATAAATGAGGAAACTGATACAACTGAGACGTGCAATTTGTCCAAGGATCACACAACTAATAAATATCTGAAGCTGTATTTTCATTCAAGTCTTCCAGTCTCCAGGTTACCTAGCTACCGAAATATGATCAAATGAAATTAGTTGGAACAAAAATAACTCATGCAGTTAAGTGTAAAAAAATTAAATGACCCATATACAAAAAAGAAAGATAGTATTAGGTAATAATTAATATTAACAAGTCCTGAGGATCATAGTAGATTGTAAATTTTGTAGGAAACAAATAGAAGGATAGGATATAGATTAATAGATGTCATAATCTCACTCTATTTCCTGATGGTCTAAATACATCTTGATTATTGGGCTTAGTGTTAGACTCCATATTTTAAAAAGGATATTGGCCAACAGAAAGACATTGCAGGAAGTGAGGATAAGTCTGTAGATTAAAAGACTTCAATGGTAATATGATACACACACACACACACACACACACACACACACATACACACACACACACAGACAGTTTTTGAAGCCTGTGCTAATATACTTAAAAGGAATTATATTTGTTTCACTGCTCCTCAGCTCTTGAAAGCGGTAGAGAGGGAAAGGGTAATGATTAGAAGTGGTAAAGAAATAATATGAGGAACGACTTCTTAAAATTCAGTTAGTGGAATATTCTGCCCTTCAGAGATATTGAGATATCTATTGATAGTTTTTCAGTTGAAGTTTGTATGGATGCTTATGGCCCAACTTGTAGAGAGGATACCTGTTTCTGACTAGTTAATCAATCCATAAGCATTTATTGAGAATCTACCATGTTTCAGTACTCTTCAACTATAAGATTCTCTTATTTTAATTTGAATTTTAAGTAAATGATATTTAAGAGTTTAAAATAAGAAGACTTCTAAGCATATGGTTTGAGGGGCTATAGATATTTGAAAAGGCAAGGGAAAAAGTAGGGAAAGAACATTTAGCTCTAAGTATTATCTTTATACATTCTTAGTACTATTGATAAAAGTGTTTGGACCCCAAGACATCATATAGGTTTATAAAGTTCTTTGGAGACATTGAGCATAACTAGTATTTGACCAAATGCAATGGAGTTTTATTTACTCCCAAATGATCAACATTTTTCTAAAACCAATAAGATAAGTGATGAACTCTTTTAAAGTGCCAGTTCAAATCCCAATAGAATTCATTCAGTTGTTTTTGTTTCTGAGATAAGTTAATACAGTACATGTGTGTTTAGGGATGGGAATATAAAACCAGTTTCCCATCTGCTTGGCTTGAACATTATCTCTCTCTTCTGGTTATTTAGATTCTGACCAAATACAATTTTTATATATGCACTTTAAGTGAAATGTAGTATTCCCATTATGGATTATATTTTCTATAAATATAAATATTCCTTATGCCACTGTGCCTTGGGACACTTACATTAAGATATCTGAAAATGAAAAATCACTGGATTTTTAAAAAATAGCCTAATAATTTGAAAACAACTATCTCTGTAGGCTAACTATTCTGGGACTAAAGGTAAATGGTTTTGTATTACGTGCTAAAGGTCAAGAGATTCAAATTTTGTTAGAACTACTTGGGAGGCAAGACGGGAATTTCACTGGGGAGGATGAGATGTTTCATGGAAAATACTCTTATATCATTCATTGAAATTAGAAATGTGGAAGCTGTTATCAGAAATAGAATTGGTTTTCAACTGTCTAAAGAGATGCTGAAATCCTGTAATTGTTACTCAATTATGTACGAGATATATTGTAGTAGAATGTATTTTAATTGACAGTTACATTAATTATAATGTTAATTGACTTTATATTTATCTAGTTCTATAGTTTGCTAAGTGTTTTCTAATTTTCTGCAGTCTTGACATTCAAATGAGTGCTTACTATGGATGTGTAAGAGCATTGGGTGTCAAACAATAGGTCAATAGTAAAAAAAATTATTAAGCATTTGTTATGTAACAGATGCTGCACTATACCTTGGATGTAGAATAATAGATAAAAGATAATCCAGGTCCTTAAGGAGTGTACAATCTAATCAGGGCAACAAAATATAAATAACTATGTACCAACGAATTATATACAATATAGAGCAAATTGGAAATGATCCAACAGAGGAAAAGCATTAGAATTGAGGACTTGAGAAGGACTTCCTATAGAAGGTCATATTTTCACTGGACTTGAAGGTCGTCAGGGTAACCAAGAGGTAGAAATGAGGAAGTAGAGCATTCCAGGCATGGGGGACAACCAGTGGAAGGTGGGTGTCCTATTTGAGGAACTGCAATGAGGCCAGTGCTGCTGCATCAAAAGAATGAGGTATACCAAATCAGGAAAAGTGCATATATAGGGGATAGGTTAGGAAGAGTTTTGAGCATTAAATGGGAGTTTGCATTTTTGATCTTCATGGCAATAGTGAACCCCTATTTGCATGTGTTTGTGTCTATATGTGTATGTATGGTGACAGTGAGAATTGCGCTTTATGGTGATTACCTTGTTGGTTAAGTGAATGATATGTTGGAGTGGAGAGAGACTTTTGGCAGGCAGGCCAACCAACAGGAGATTGCAGTCACTGAGGAGATGAAGTTTTACACCAGGGTGGAGGAAGTATGAGAGAAGAAAAGGAGGTATATGCAAGACATAATACAAAAGTGAAAATCAACAGACTTTGGTGACAGATTGGATATGGAGAATGAGGAGTTGAGTATGAGGCTAGACTTGAGCTCAAGTCTTCTTAACGCTAAGCCCATTAGATAAGGGGGAATGGGGGAGTTAAGTCACTTAACCCCATTGCCTTAAATAAAAAAAACCCAAAAGGGGGCACCTAGGTGGCACAGTGGGTAGAGCACTGGTCCTGGAGTCAAGAGGACTTGAGTTCAAATCTGACCTCAGACACTTAATTGCCTAGCTGTGTGATCTTGGGCAAATCACTTAATTCCATTTCCTTAAATAAATAAAATTTTAAAAACAAACTAACAAACTCTAAGTCAATGCTCTATTCATTTGAGCCCATCTAGCAGCTTCCTCCTAATGGAAGGCTAGAGGTCACTAAAGAGGTTAGGGCTGTATAAGCAGATATGGGAACCATCTTCATAGAGATGATAATTGAATCTATAGATGCTAATTAAATCACCAAGTGAAATTGTAACAAGGGAAAATAGAAGAAGACCCGAGACAGAACCTTGTGGAATATCCACAGCTAGTGGATATGATATAGGTGTAAATTTAGAAGAAAAAGAAATGAGGAGGAATAGTCAGTTAAATAGGAGGAGAAATAGGAAGGAGTAGAATCCACTCAAAAAAACAGAGAAGAGACTGTGAAGGAGATGAGGGTGATCAATAGTTTCAAAGGTTGAAGAGAGATTAAGAAAGATGGGAACTGAGTTCATTAGATCATTAGATATTCTAACAACGAGATCAATAGTAACTTTGGAGAGAGCAGTTTCAGCTGAATAATGAAGTTAGAAGTAAAACTGAATAGAGAGAAGAAGAAAGTGAGAAAGAAAAGGAAGAAAACCTTTTTAAGGAATTTAGCTACAAGGAGAAGGGATATAGGATGTAGCTAGAGGATATGAATCAAAAAAATTTGAATGAGAAGAGAGAGACAATTGGGTAAAAGTAAGGAGAGCAATATAGTCTATTGTCCTACTCCTAAATTATAGTCCCAGTTCACTGTTCATCAGCAATGTCTATATAAATTAAGTACTATTCAGAAAAGTAGACTGACCAAGTAAGCATTCATAACTGGTCAATACACATTCTTCATCCACTTGTTTTTAGCAAAGTCATAGGCTAAGCTCTCTTCAGTGACCACTGATATCCTTAAAGACCCTTTATAATGTCCTTAGAGCTTAATGAAATCAGCTGTCTAGAGAATGTCACCAGATGGAATACAAACTAATTAAAAACCTGCTCAGTAAATACTTCATGCCAGTGACCCATACATTTGTCAGGCATATTTTATGTCTTATTTGAAACTGATAATCTAAGGGTCATTAAATAAGATTATGTTTAACACAGAATATTTAATATCAAGAAATTGATTTTAATGTATGTATGCATAGACAAAACCTTGTTAAAAGGGAGTCTTTAAGGCTACATTTTATGCTGAGTGAAATGCTTCTTTGCTCTTCAACAAATAGTAAAGACCAAGAGATAGTTTATTCTCCACTCATCTTGGTCATTTGTATGATTGTAAAGATATTTAGTGTTCAGAGATTATCCTTGATTTGTGTGCTGAAAATTCTCACAAAGATTTTATAGAAAAGACTAATTAGGTACATGTTTTGATAGGTATAGATGCTTTTTCCTTTTTATACACCCCTCCTCTGCCCTTTTTGTAATTGTTTAACAAAATGGTAGTTTTTTCTTTTGGAATTTGTCTTTTTTTTTGAGACCTTTCTTTTGGATTATTTATTTTATATTATTACAATAATCTTTTGAGAGCAAATATAAACCTCCCTCCCCCCCAAAAAAGAATAGAAATAGAAGACTAAAGAATAGTGAGAGAGAGAGAAAAAAAAAACGTACTTCATTCTGTGTTCAGATTCCAATGGCTCTGTCTCTGGGATGAGTTCCCATCTTTATCATAAGTCCACCAAAGTATTTGCTTCAATATTTTCCACACAGCTGCCATCACTAGCTGTATTTCCCTCCACTCTATTCCTCCTCACTCTCATTTATTCTATTCTCTCTCTGCTTTCACCTTTTCCCAGTTCAGAAGTGTGTTGTATCTGAGTACCCTCCCCCATTCCCCCTTATCTAATCCCTTTCTTCTCATTTTTCTCTAGGGAAAGATAGATTTCTATATACTATTAAGTGTAGATGTTATTTCCTCTCTGAGCCATTTCTGGTGAGAATGAAGGCTCACTCATTCCATATCACCTTTCCCCCATTCCAAGAAAAAGCTTTTTCTTGACTCTTATGTGAAATATCTTAGCCCTTTCTTCCTCTGCTTTCTCTTCCTCCCAATACTTTCTTTTACCATCCATTGACTCCATCTTTTTACTATGTTATACTATTATATTCAGTTCCTTCCTGTGCCTTGTCTCTATATGCTCCTTCTAAAAGCTCTTATAAATGAGAAAGTTCATATGAATTATCAGTATCTTCTTCCCATGCAGGAATACAAACAGTTCAACATCATTAAGTTCCTCAAATTAGCCCTTCTCACCCATCCCCTCTATTGTTCACCTGAATCTTTACTTAGAGATCAGCTCTGGTTGTTTCAATAGGAAAGTTTGAAAGTCCCCTGTTTCATTGAAAGTCCATCTTTTCCCCTGAAAGAGGATGTTCAGTTTTGCTGGGTAGTTGATTCTCTGTTGTAAACCAAGATCTTTTGCCTTCTGGAATATCATATTCCAAGCCCTCTGAGCCCTTAATGTAGATGCTGCCAGATCCTGTGCAATCCTGCCTATAGAGCTACAGTAGTTGGATTTTTTGTTTCCGGCAGCTTTTAGTATTTTTTCTTTGATTTGGGAGTTTCAGAATTTGGCTGTAATATTCCTGGAAGTTTTTCTTTTGGGATCTCTTTCAGGAGGTGATTGCTGAATTCCCTCAATTTCTACTTTATCCTCTGTTTCTAGGGTCTCAGGGAAATTTTGCTGTATTATTTCTTGAAAAATGAAGTTAATAAGACTTTGTTTCTGGTTGTGACTTTCAGGTAGTCCAATACTTTATCTCTTCTGGATCTGTTTTTGAGGTCAGTTGTTTTTCCAGTGAGTTATTTCACATTTTCTTCTAATTTTGGGGGGAATAGTTTTATTCCTTCTTGATTTCTCTCAAAGTCATTGACTTCCTTTAGTTCCATTTGGCATTTAAAGGAGTTATTTTCCTCAGAGAGCTTTTTTAATCTACTATTCTAGCTGGCCAATTCTTCTTTTTAAGGCATTCTTCTCCTTATTTGTCTTTTGTGTTGCTTTTTCTATTTGGTCTAAACTGGTTTTTAACATTATTTCCTTCAGTATTTTTTGTATTTCTTTCCCCAAGCTGCTGATTTAGTTTTCATAATTTACCTGCATTCCTCTCATTTCTCCTCCCAGTTTTTCCTCTACCTCCTTTTATTGCTTTTCAAAGTGGTTTTTGAGCTCATCCATAACATGAACCCATTTTCTATTTCTCTTGGAGGTTTTGAATACAGAGGCTTCAATTTTGCACCTTCTGAATTTTTCCATGGGACCAAAGTAATTTTCTATGGTCAGATTCTTCTTCTTCTTTCTGTTTGCTCATTTCCTTAATCTTTGAGAGATTTACAACACTTCCAAGCTTTTGAGGGGTTTTGGGGACAACCCACAGGGCCCTTAATTTCTCCAAGGTCTTATGAACGAACCTGAAGCCAAACTGCAACTTGGATTTAAGTGTGGGCAAACAGTTGAGTGTCGTCCCAGGGAGAGTGGAGAGACCTCTGCAGTTTCCTCTGACCCCCTTACTGTCTGTGGGATGCACTCTGGAGGTAGAGCCTGGCTTTCCCCTGGGGCCAGCACTTGCTCCATACTCACCGTGATGCAACAGTTCTGTCAGCACCCCTTCAAGCTGTTGTTGGTGATCCTGGTGCCAGGAGATCTGGACACCATCCCCTCTGCCGTGGACCCAGGATCCCCCAGGGATCTAGAGGTCTGTATTGCAGCTGCACTTGCAGCAGCTTTTTCCAACCCCCTGTCCTGGTGAAATAGACCTTTCCAGGCCCTGGAGTCAGGAGGAAATGAGTTCAAATCCAGTCTCAGACACTTAATAATTACCTAGCTCTGTGACCTTGGTCAAGCCACTTAACCCCATTGCCTTGCAAAAACCTAAGGAAAAAAAATAGACCTTTCCCATGGAACTTCTAAGCTGTCTTGGACTGGGAAATTGTATCACTCAGTCTTTCTTTGGGTTCTGCCCCTCTAAATTTTGGCTAGAGTCATAATTTGAAGGCTTGTAGAGTTTTTTGGGGGAATAGGTTTCTAGGAATTCCTGCCTTCACGCCGCCATCTTGGCTCTACCCCAAGATATCTTTAAAATAAATTTTCAAGAGACAAAAAAAACCCATTTAGAACATTCATCAATTGGGGAAAATCTTTGTTTGTAAGAAAATATGAAAGATAGGACTTTGAAGAACCATGCACTTTTTAAATTTTTTATTTTTAGTTATTTTCCAATTGTATATAAAGAAAAGTTTCAACATTCATTTTTGGAAAGATTTCTCCAAGTCCTTTCTTCCCCCAATCTAGGATAGCAAGTAATCTAATATAGATTATACATGTACTTTTTTATTATATATATACATATATTATATTCCATATTAGTCAGGTTATGAAAAAATAATCACAACAAAAAGGAAAAACTACTGTGAAAGAAGAACGAGAACAAAAAATAAAAAAAAATTTCAAAAAGGACAGAAATAATATGCTTTGATTTCATTCAGATTTCATACTTCTTTCTCTGGATGGGGATGGCATTTTCCATCGCAGGTCTTTTAGAATTGTTTTTGATCATTGTATTGCTGAGAAAAGCTATGTCTATCATAGCTGATTATTGAAGAATGTTGCTATTAAGGTATACAATGTTCTGGTTCTGTGCACTTCACTCAAAATTAATTCAAGTAATAGCTTCCAGGTTTTTCTGAAATTTGCCTGCTCATCATTTCTTATAAAGCAATAATATTCCA
This sequence comes from Macrotis lagotis, assembly GCF_037893015.1. NCBI lineage: Eukaryota > Metazoa > Chordata > Mammalia > Peramelemorphia > Peramelidae > Macrotis > Macrotis lagotis. Next base: position 342,898,310 of record NC_133666.1, read on the forward strand.
TTATATACATATACCACAACTTGTTCAGGCTTTCCTCAGTGGGTATTCCTTCAGTTTCTAATTCTTTGCCAAACCATGAGCACTAATGAAGTGATCCAGAGTGGAGAGAGGAGAACCAGGAAAGGACATTGTAAGGAAAATAAAAGCTTTGAAAGTCTCCAATCAAAACAACATATTTACAGAAGTGTTATGATGAAACATGTTAATCACCTACAGAAAAGGAGATAATAGGTTTTAATTGTGGGAAGAAACATGCATTTTTAGGACAATATTACTGCATGGATTAATTTTTCTTGACTGTACTTATTTATTAAAAATTTTTTTCTTCTCATTTTTAATTGTAGGGCAGTTAGTGATAGTGATAATCTTTAAAAGTGGCCCATAAAATATGATTTTTAGTTCATAGAAGAGAACAACAGAAAATCCAAAAGGTAGCACAGACAAACAGGGCAGATTTGAAAGTAATATATATTTAGTAATTATTATTTATTTTTTAAAAATAGTTTGAAATGAACTCTTAATAGGCAATGAAAGCTTTGTAGGAGTAGGCCTTTTTTGTTCTACTGTGAACATAGAAATGTTCCTGGGTGGTGTTTAAAGTTCAGAATAAAAAATGAATTTAAAAGTTAAACAAAAAAAATAAACTCCTGGATGCTTTCAAAATTATCACTTCCATCACTGATTCCTTTATATTGTCAAGTATGCACATTCTTTCTAATATTATCTTATTAAATGCAATTTCTGTTCCACCTTTTCTCTTTCTATTCCCCTACTTTATCTCATAGATCCCCTTCTCTCCTCTCACACAGACATCACTCTGGTTAAACCCGCCTCTCCTCATGTCTTCTGATTGTTCTCTCTATCTCAATTCTCTACTCACTTCAATTCATCCTTCATTAAGCTGCCATGGTGATTTATCTTAAGCACAAGTCTGACCTTGCCATCTCTAAACCCTTACTCAATATCTCCAGATTCTTTATTAACTCCAGGATCAATTATAAAATGTTCTGTTTTGCATTTAAAACCATTAAAGTCCTTCATAATCATGCCAAAGCCCATCTTTCCAGTCTTCCTATAATTTTCCCAGTTTCAAATACTTTATGATTCAGTAACATTTGCCCAACTTTCTCATTATGACACATCATTTGAACTCCTGAATAGATGCCTTTTGTCTGTCCCTTATACCTGGAATGCTTTTTTCTTAATGTCTACTGTTATTCTTCAAGACTCAACTCAAATCAAAGTAGTCAGTGTACAGAGATTTCAACCTTTCATTTTGAAGGTAATGCTCAGTCTGTTCAGATGTGAATCCAGTGGAATCTATAAGCTTCTATACTCTTTCTTTTCTTAATCCTGAACTTTATTTTCTACTATAACTTTCTCTATTCTACCCTATAGACCTACCTTCATGGTAAAATACCCAAGTGATAGCATATATAGCAACTTTTTTTCTAGGATTTCATCAATTTTTTTTCACAGAACCTTTTTATTTCAATCTCTGCAAGTGTATTTTAGTTGTTGATTAATTGTATCTGACTCTTCATGACTCAATTTTGTATTTTTTGGGAGAGACACAGAAGTGGTTACTTTTCTAGCTCATTTTATAGATGATAAATGGAGAAAAATAGTTTTAGTGACTTGCCCAGGGTCACATATCTAGTACGTATCTGGGGTTGGATTTGAACTCAGGTCTTCCTGACTTCAAGGTTGATGCTTTATCTACCATACGACCTATCTGTCCTACAAGTATAATAACTGTAATCATTCTCATGATTGTCTTGTTTATTAGGAATTATGATCAATACAGGGATATAGATGTTTCTTGTTATTTTAGACAATAGATGAGATTATCTCACCAACTGATTTATTTTTCTCTCCAAGGAAGAACTGAGTTATTTCCTCTTTAATTTCAATTTTCTTATATTAACAGGTTTTGCTTATGCCACATTTAGGATATTAAAATTAAACTTAATGTTTTAGGCACTCTGGATTCAAATCTTATAAGAGTAACACCTGTGGGATATTTCCTCATTTGAAAAGTCATGTGGATAGATTAGGTGACCTCTGAGATTTCCCTTTGAACTCTAGATTTATTTTTCTCTAATACCATGATCTAAAGCATATATGTATGATTTTAAACATGCTCAGCTACCATCACTATGAAACTGGAAGAAGGCTAAGAGATAATCTTATACACTTCTGAGTATTGTTTTATATTTGTCTTTATTTCATTCCACAGAAGTCCTTTTTTTGAAGTGTCATTGTGATGTAAAAATGGAACAGACCTCCATTATGCTTTCTATACCAGAAGAATGTACACTCTGGTAGATTTTACAAACTTAGAATTTTAGTCATATAATCTCTGTGACAGACATTACTTGTTCTTTGGAGATTAATTTGACTAGGTAAATTTGACTACAAACAGTTTAACCATTGGAGTTGAACTCTTTGGTTATGGTGATGCACATAACAAAGACAATTTTAAAATGAAAGTTTGAACAACATTGAAAAAAACTAAATTTTATCTTTTTTTATTTGCAAGTTACTTTTATCTAAAGTGATTTAATGTGTTGATCGGATTTAAGATTTATTTCTTTTGAATTCTAAAATTATCATAAAGTTACCCTATCAGGCATTTGGATCCACCTATAAGAATCTTTTGATGTTCCTTGTCATTATATAGTTATTCCAGTGATAGTAACCAGATAGCTTTTTATTAAAAATCATCTTTTCTCCAGAAACATGTGGTTATTCCATTTGCCAAAGAAATATGTAATAATGAAAAAAGTCTCAAAGGATTGGCATTGAGCTTGCAATTCCCATAGCAAAAAAAAAAATAGATTTTGTTTGAAACTTCAGATTTTAAACAATGAAGTCAATAGCTTCCACAAAATAATGATTCCCACCTGTCTTCTATAATAACTATAGGAAAGTAAGACTTACTATAAAGGATATTTGCTGTAGGGAAGTAAAATTCAAGCTCAGATTGTCCAAACTGATCATCAAAGGATCAGTCAATCAGAAAGCAATTATTAAACATCCATTTTGTGCCAGATATTGTGCCAGAGGAAACAAATATAAAGGAGAAACAGTTCCTTCCCTCGAGGACCATATACTCCATTGAAGAAGATAGTATTTACATATACAGATACATGCAAAATAGATCCAAGACAATTTTAGTTATCAGTTACTGGGGGAGGGAGGAGGAGTATGGAGGAGAATTAAAAAGAGACTTCTTGTCAAAGAGGTAGCCCTTAAAACTAAGTCTTAAAGGAAATCTAGAATTCTAAGACAGAGTAGAGGGATGAGGAGGGAGTGTATTCAAAGCATTATGGACAACAGCACAAAGATATAGAAATAGGAAATATAGGATAGTAAGGCGGCTAGTTTAACTGGACCAGAATGTATAGATTTAGTGATGATACTGGTTATTTTCTATGGTTAATTTCAGCATAGTATAGTTTCCTTGTTTATACTTTTTATTTCTTCAATGCTTTTGTTTTGTCAGCCTGATAGCAACATTTGTTTTTGTATTCCCTTGATTCATAGAAAAATTTCCTGCTATTTCTTCCTTTATTTTGCATGTCTTTGTTTTTTAAATGTGTTTCTTATAAGCAACAGATTGTAGAGTTTTGTTTTCTTATCCAATCTAACTTTTCTTTATTTTACTAGACTATTTAATCTATCCACATATAAAGTTATAAGAATTGGGCTTATATTTCCTTCCATCTGACTTTGAAATTATTTGTTCCAGATTATATTTCCCCATTCTTCTGTTCTAAATACAGTATTCCTTCAATTATGTTACTTTAATCTTTTCTTTATTTTAAGATAGCCTAATTTCCACTGGCTCTGTTCTTCTTACTCAGATCTTGCATCTTATTTTTTACCCTTTTACTTTTAGAGTTTTGTTTGCTGTTTTCTTTTAGATGCATTATTTTATCTAGTTACCTATTTGTTCCCAGCTGTTTTTTCTCTCAGTTAGTCGAGTAGATTTCATCTTCATCTCCTTCCTCTCAGGTAGTTCACTTCATTAGTTTTTTCCTTTAATTTCACTTTTTGCATTCCTGTTCAAATTTTTTTTCCTTACTCTCATCTTTTCTTGTCTACACTAAACTCTTATTCTTTGATTCATGAGGCCAATATTTTTCTGGCCACTCTTGTTTCTCTGAATTTTTCATACATTTAAAGCTTCCAAGATATCCACTTCTTTCTGGTATGTTGCTTCTACCTTGTTCGGTTTGCCTCATGGATTCCCTTTTTCCACTGTGCCCCATTCCCCAAATAATGCAAATTATTGCAGGTTTCAGAAAAGCTGCTCTGTGGTAGGGCTCCCCTCCATCATCTCCTCTATTCTATCTATATCCTTCTATTTTACCTTACTCCTCCCATCACTTGTGTCAAAAATCTCCTCCTTATGTTCTTATTTTCCCATGCCTCTAGGGTCTCCAATTTCCCATTCCCAAATGTAGAATAGACTCTCAAGCATCAAATATCTTGTGCCTCCTTCTCTGTATCTCCCTTTATCAACCTCTCTCTTTACCTATAGAAATATTTATCAATGGAACTCTTTACCACCTCCAAAGTAGGGTCTCCTTCATTTCTCCTTCCTTTTCAATAATTTATCTCCCTCCTCATCCACTCCACTTTAGGTTATCCTAAAAGGACCCATTTACCTTATTGCTAGCCTTTGATTTGATCGTAGTGTATCTCTTACTCTTCTTCTGAGACCCCCTTCACTTGATCCTTTTTACGTATTTTTACATGTTGTAACACATTACCACACACATACCAAAAAAACATGCAACTCTAGACAGGCTGTTCTGGGTTCTACCCATGATGTCTCCTGTAACAACTTTTCACTGTTAGCTCTATCAGATGTACTGCCTTGAATACTATGAATACTATCTCCCTGTGTACAGTTAGAAAGAAATCTATTTCTGGTTTCTTTGTTGTCACTGTGTTGCTGAGGCATTAGGGTCTAAAATCTTCATGAATGTAAAGATATCAATACTAACAACAGCAGATTGTTAATTAAAGCAAAAGTTCTCAACCTCTTTGTGTGTTTCAATGGATACCTTTGGTATTATGGTGAAAACAATGGATCCCTTCTTAGAATATTGTTCATGAATAAACACATAGATTACAAAAGAAATAAATTATATTTAAATATGATGAAACTGGACCAGAATCAACCTTCAACATGTGGATGATCAGAATTCACAAGGACACAACCAGAAGTCTAATTAATTTCAAATTGAAGAAAATATTTGCAAATGCAAATTCTGCCACCCATCTACTCAAGAAAGAAGGCTTATCTTGCCAGGGAAAAGAATTGTTTTTAGGACTTGAGACAGTTCTCAGTATTTCTTGTGACATTACAGGTGTTTTTGGGACTTATGGGAGCAGTCTCTAAGATGATGGTCTTAACTAAGTTGATCTGGGATTATTCTAAAGGGCACAGAACCAGAGTTATGTGGTGGCAATAGGAGTGCAATACCTGAAAGGAATAGGGAATGATGGATATTTTTTCTCAGGTCCCTAGAAAATAGGGGACCTAAAAATCACAAATCCCTTAGTGTACATCTGGTGCATATCAAAGAAATATGCTTTGCCAGAGGGTGAGATTAATCAGAATATAGATGATTATTATTATCAGGGCACAGACAATTTACTGAGTCTTAGCTTTGGGAAGCAGGTTGTTTCCAAAATATTTTGACAATTAAAAAAAAAGGTCAAGAACCCTAAGTTAAGAGTCTTTAACTTAAAGTTAGAATCAAAGTTCCCACAGTAAAAAGAACATGTAGGCAACAAATGTTGTTGTTATTTGTTCTTCATTTCTAAGAGGATCAATGACACCATTGACTTGTTTGTGAATTGGATTTGAGTAAGGCAGAGTTGCAGAAAGTCATTCACTTCACTCTTCCAGAGCCATTGAAGTCCAGTGGCATGACAAAATTCAGACAACTGGTGATGGTCCAGGATGTAGTGGATGACCTTGGCATCTTCAGTCACTCTCCAGTTTTTAAGCACTTCATAGCATCTGCTTTAGTCACTTTTCTGACTCAGAACAAATTGTTCTCATCCTTCCATTCTACCAGAAGTCTTCATATACTTGGAGTAATCCCGCCCTCCCTCCTCCACCCCCAACTCACCAATTGATTTGAGGATTGTCAATGACCCTCATCCTAGTTTAACCCATCAGCTGAAATGGTTTACTGAACTGTGGAACCTACAGCATCTTGTAGTTCCAGATCAAAGTTGGGTGGTCAGTAGAGAGCAAAGATGAATGAGCAGCCCTTAAAGGGAGCCAGTAAGTTTTCACACCAAAGGTGCTAGTCTTCCTTGAACATCTCTTATATCCCACACTTCAAATACTTTTTTGATGACATACATATAAATATGTATATATATATATGTATATATAAAATTGTCTGCTAACTAGTGCAGAAAATTGATCAATCTAGCTTTCTACAACTCAGAACAACTCTCAATAAGATCCAATATCTTTAGCCTCCCTATTAGCAGAGATTATAAGTATGCATCATTACATCTGATTATGTCACTTTTTTAGAAGTCTTTGAAGTAGAAGTATCTGAAGTGGACTTCAGAAAAAGGAGATAAGAGTAAAGATAGCTCTTTTTACAAAAAAAAAAGATTTAAGAAAACTTCCCCTCCCCTCAAAAAACAAAGAAAAATTATGGAATGCAACATGTATTTTCATAACATAGTACAATAAAAAAGATTGTGTAATTTTATTTTCTTCCCTACCGGCCCCCATAGACATGACTACCATTAGGCACAAATAAGTGTGTCTATATATAATTCATTCTGTATATTTATCAGTTTTTTTTGTGTAGACGTAGATAATATGTATCTTCATGTGTCCTTAATTCTGAATATATTTAAAGTAACAAGCTTTTGAATGATAGTTGCCATTCTTGGAAAGATAAAAGGCAAAGGATGGGTGGTATCAAATAAATTGGAGAAAATAGTCCTTAAAATATTATCCTTTTCAGTTTTGGTGTTTGCTAAATAGGTACTTAGAATCTCATCATGTAAGGAGAATTACCTCTAAACCCATAAAGAATTAAAAAACCTGACAAATAATGTTAGAGAGATCTTGCTAATTCTGAGAGAACTAAAAAACAGGGGTACAGTTCTGAGAAAACTGAAACATGAATGAAAAAATAATTCCCAACAGCTACAAACAATTTGCAATATCTTATTTAAATGCAGCCTGGCCACTATTACTCAAGAGGTTTAGAAATTCTCCCCAATTGTTAACATCTCTAATATAGTAACTATTTCCTATGTCAACAGAAGGAGATTATTAATTTTTGAACTGTTCCATTTCCTTTTGGCATTATGTTGACTTTTTTGAATTTTCTGTTCAATCATGTCCTAACTATTATCTCAAGCATTGGGAAAATAACTATGACATATTCACATACCTTAGGCAGAGGAATGGATGAGCAAACTTAGGCTAGTTTAAACCAGTTCTGGTTTGTGTTTGTTTAAATACTATTTTTGACACTAGCAAATGTGTTCATTTAAAGTTTTTCCATATGTATATCTATAATCTAGTGAGAAGATAATTCTATGTATTTTACAAGTGCTGCCAGAAACAATTGAATTATTCTCCACAGTTTAAATGAGGAGAAAGTTATGTACTTATGGCTGGTGTAATTGTATAAGTGGGCTTTATTAAAACATGCTTATTTATATGTACTTTTCAGATGAAATCACTGCGAAAGCTTTCCAGTTTTTAAGATGCCATGACTTTGGTGAATGTCTAGACATTTACTATTGGCAAATCTTAAAGTTTAGTTCATTGTCTGAATACAAGGTGACCACCTCAAAGTCTTTATTAAAAACTGCAAATGAAAGAGATGATACAGGTTCTAAAGATCAATACATCTATATCCTCAAATCTCAAAGGTGTAGAGGTCCTTAGACAGCAATTTGTCCAACTGGTTTTATTGATGAGACTTTGAACCAATCAGTGGAATCCAGGTCCTTTATATCTCATTACTCTATAGACTAGGGCTGTCCAAAATGTGGCCTGTGGGCCACATGCAGTTCCAGAAGGATTTTATACAGCCTCTTATGAGTTTACTAAATGCTTTAGTAAACAAAGCCTAGCCATTGCAGAGCTCTCACTAAAATGGCAAATCAAAATATATTGTTTATTGTTTCAATAAAAACTTTTAAAAGTAAGGTTAGACAGTCCTACTCTAGACCAAGGATGGGGAAGTTTTTTTCTATCAAGAGTCATTAGGATATTTACAACATAATTCATGAGCCATACAAAATTATTTACTTAAAAATTAGTCTGCTATATTTGGTCAAACATTTAATTAATTCATTCCTAAAAAATCTCCTATATTTATTGAATTTCCAGTTCTGCAGTTGCTTTGGCAGACAGGATCAAATGTTTCCCCCTTTCCCCACCTCCCCAGTCACTGCTTATGTTCCACAGGCCAGACATTCCTCCCCCCCTGCTTTAGACAGGAACCTGAACTTCTCCCCTCCAAGCCTCATTCTAGCTCTGGAATGCCAAATTGGAAGGACCCTCCTTCTTTGTGAGCAAAGTTCTCTCTGTCTCTGTCTCTCTCTCTCTGTCTGTCTCTGTCTCTCTGTCTCTGTCTCTCTCTGTCTCTCTGTCTCTGTCTCTCTCTGTCTCTCTCTGTCTCTGTCTCTGTCTCTCTCTCTGTCTCTGTCTCTGTCTCTCTCTCTCTCTCTGTCTCTCTCTCTTTCTGTCTCTGTGTCTCTCTCTCCCCCCCCCCCCCTTCTCTCTTTTATTGGATAGCTCTCCCTAGAACTGTTTATGTAGAGTGAACAAGTCTTTCTCTCCAGGATGTAGTCCTGACTTCTTCTATCATTCCCCAACTCCATGTTTTTTTCCCCCCCTAACCTCCCTTTTCAGTTTCTTTTTAATGTCTTTCCTCATTTAAATTAAGTTCCCTGAAGGTAGGGACTGGCTTTCTTTCTAATTGTTTTTATATTCCCATTACTTAAGACACTGCGTGATGTATAATGTTTTGACTCCTTGAAATCTGACTCATGCTCTAATACTGCTCAAATTGTGTTTTCTGAAGATCTCCTTTTCACCAAATTCAATGGCTTTTTCTGTCTTTATCATTTTTTTAACTCACTGTAGCATTCAGTACAATTAGTCACACCTCTTCTTATCTCTTAGCTTCTATGATGTTGCATTTATATGCTTCTTTCAAATATCACCACTATGAAGAAAGTTGCTAAAATATTATCTCTAGCTCCAACTACTTCTCAGAGCTCCAATCCTGTATTTCTAGTTGTCTCTTGTTTCTATACTTGAATGTCTGCTAATATCTTAAAGTCAATATATTTAGAACTGAACCCCTCATCTTTGTCTTCAAAATATGCTGCTTTGTCCAATATCTTTATTTGTTTTGATGACACTATCAAATCTTTCAATCAACTTGTAACTTGTTAGTAATTTTTAATTCTTCCGTAGACCCCAAATTCAATGGCACCAAATCCTGTTGCTTCAACCTGAACATTATCCCTCACACTTATCCCCTATACTTCAGTCTCCTTGAGATTACTTTAGGTCAGGACCTCATCTCTTTTTGCATTGTTGTAATGGTCATAACACTGGTCTTCCTGCTACTTGTTTCTCTCCTTTCTATGCTATTCCCATTATTTTATTCCATATTCCAATGAAACTTTACTACTCATGTTTCCCCATTCTTTTCCTCCTCAATCATGTTCTTGGGAATCTTTAAGCTTGTAATGAATTTCTTGCCTACTCTCCCTCTGTTCCTATTGAAGTACTTCTCTTGAAAGGTCCAGTTCAGGCGCCATCTTTTCTATGAAGTCTTCCATTTCCTCCCAAATTTATCTTAATATTCTTCTTAGATTTCTTCTTTGTACTTATCATTTCCTTTGTATTATAATTTATTTGTATGTATGTATGGGTTTGCATGTGTGTATCTTAGACATTGACTTGAGATTAATGTTTATATTGTATCTATGGCTGTATTTCTAGAGCCTTCCATGAAGTAATTGTTTAATAAATATTTACTAATTTTTTTGAACACAAAGATATATATATATATATATATATATATGATATATTTTCCAATCACAAGAAGCTTAAAATGTAATAGAGAATATGAGACATGTAAAACATATTTTTTCCAAGGTAATGGGGTTAAGTGACTTGCCCAAGGTCACACAGGTAGGTAATTATTAAGTGGCTGAGGCAGGATACTCAGGTCCTCCTGACTCTAGAGCTGGTGCTCTATCTACTGTGCCACCTAGCTGCCCCTGGATGTCATATTTTGAAAGGGATATAGATAAGTTAAGGCAAATTCACAAGAGTGCCCCAGATAGTGATGGTATTCAATAAATGTTTTTTGAGATGGGTGGAAGTAACTTGAATAGTTTAACCATTGGAAGAGATAATTTTAGTCATATTTCTCTGTTACTGTATTAAAGTGAGATCACACTTTTTCTGCCTGTTATCAGAGGAGAGAACCTAAATCAATGGAAGAATTATGAAATAGGAAGATTTCTGCTCACTGTAATGAATGCCTTAAGGAGCAAGTTTTCAAAACCGGAAGGATTTATCTTTAGGAGTAGAGAATTCACAGGCATTGGAACTATATAAGCAAGGTGATATGTGATATACAAATAATTCTTATATCAAGTAGAGACTTAGATTAAAAGACCTCTAAGGTATTTTCCAATTCTCCACATTTATGATTCTATCAGCATTATTATCCTCTACACATTGGACATTCTAGTTGTTAGATGATAATGGCTTGAATATTTAATATGAAATAAACTATAAAAATCTAAACCTGTATCAAAATTAGGAAACATTACTTTATCTCTGGCAGGCTTATTTCTAATATCCTTGAGAAAACTCCATAGAAATCATTCACCTAGAACTGGCCATATCATATACAATTCATGATATTATTTCTAGAAAGCAAGGGAGATGGATAGCCTAGGCAACGATTCATAAGTCAAAGCAAGCATTGTACTTTCCCCTTGTGTTGCCATTTGTAGGCAGAGAGTAAGAGAAACTTAATTTGTTTGTTTTTCAACTCTCAGACAGTGAATGGTGCTCAATTATGTCAAACTCTATCACACATTGCACGTACTCCATGGAGCTTTCATTCAGGTGTATGATTAAATTCCATCTCCCACATCTATTGCATTTTCTGTAATTGAAAGGAGTGGGCATGAATCTCTTAGTTAAATGCAAGTAGATACACACAAGCACACACATACACTTGCACACACACATATAATTAAGCTTGCTTATCACTCTGTCAGTTAAATTCAGCAGAGAATTCATAAGTATTGTCATTATTATCAACATAATAATATTTCGGGGTTTTTTATGACAGAACCAAAACAAAGCTGTCTTATTCTATATTAGCACCCTCTACTCCCAAAGAGAGGAAAAAGTAATTAGAAGAATCCTTCAAGAGTTGCATTTAATGTCTGAAAAAACTGGAACTTCATATCATTGTATGCTTTCCATCTTATTTTAACAAGGGTTGATTAAGTCAAAAAAAAAAGGAAAAAGATATAAGATATTGACTTGAATGTTATACCCTGCACAAAATTTTCCTTCTCAGGATGGCACAGTTTGGTTATTATCTATTTCTTTGGACAATTTAAATTTCTGAAACCCAAAATAGCATGAGTTAGTCCATTGATATATATATATATATATATATATATATATATATATATATATATACATATATATATATATATATATATATATATATATATATATATATTAGTTTTTGCAAGGCAATGGAGTTAAGTGGCTTGCCCAAGGCCACACAGCTAGGTAATTATTAAGTGAGGCTGGACTTGAACTCAGATACTCCTGACTCCAGGGTCGGTTGGTGCTCTATGCACTGTGCCACCTAGCCACCCCGATAATTATTTTAAAAATAAAAACAACATTCAACTTTATGGGTTCACCAGGATCTGGGACTTTTAAGGGTTGTAAGAGGTTATTTAGCTAAATCTGTATCTGACATTAGATTAAAAACTCTTTGAGGGTAGAGACTGTTTTTTTTCCTCCTTTTAATATCTTTAACACTTACCTGACTACATAATAAACAATTAATAAATATTTATTGATTTATTAATTGAACAGGAATCTTCTCTATGGTGTACCAGTTATTTGATTGATTATTCAGTATTTGTCTGAAGAACTATAATAAGGGAGAATCTACCTTTTAAGTTATTCCAAGCCACATTTTTATAATGCTAATTGTAAGGGAGTTCTTATCTCAGATTTGTTTCGCTCTTTTTACTTTTCATGATTACTTGTTTTACCTTCTAGGGTCAAGCAGAAAGAATCAAATCTCTCTTCCATGTGAAATTCTCCAAACCATTGTAGATAGCTGTCATCTTCCTGAGACTTTTTTTCTCTGCCAAATATCTTTAATTCTTTTGATTGACCTTTGAAATTGAAATTTTTCACCATTCTGATTAATTTCAAGATTATCAATATTCTTTCCAGAATGTGGTATACAGAAATGAATGCAATATTCAGTGCTCTCTAACAAAAGCAAAAATACATAGAGGGCACAACTCCTGCTCCTTAGGTTCTGGGTACAATGATTCTGTAAATATAAAATCCCATTACCATTTTTAGTCTATCATATCATACTGTTATTTTTTTAAAATTTTATTTATTTAAGGCACAGCTAGACAATTATTAAGTGTCTGAGGCCCTATCTGAACCCAGGCCCTCCTGACTCCTGGGCAGGAACTCTATTCACTGTGCCACCTAGATGCCCCCTGCCATATCATACTGTTATAACATATTAGGCTTGTAGTGCACTAAAACCCTGAAATCTCTTTCAGTCAAATTGCTCTCTATGCCTTCTCTACTTTATGTCAATACACACATAAATACATATATATGTGCACATGTATGCACACATATGCATAAGACTTTACATTCATCTATATAAAATTCAATCTCATTCTCTTTGCATGGATGTTTATTCTGTCATGCTATTTTTGTCTTAACTCTGTCATCCATATATAAGCATTCTCTCCCAGTTTTGTGTCATATGCAAAAATTGATATGTCAACTAATACTTTATGCAAGTCATTGATAAAAGTTAAATTGCACAAAACCAGGCATAGAGTTATAAGGCATTCTATTATAAACCTCTTTCTAACTTAGTAGTCAGCAGTTACTGGCTACCCTTTGGGTTTGCCATTTTAACAATTACAGAATCCCTTTACAGTTTTATCATGTAGTCCATATATTTTCATCTTTTCTACAAGCATAGCAGAAAAGACTCTATCAAAACTTTGTGAAAATGTACATAAGTTATAGCCAGAGACTTTCTTTGATATTCTAGTTCAAAAACTGCCGAAAAAGGAAATGAAGTTAGTCTGGCATGACTTATTCAAATAGCTTTGACTTTAATGAAATGAGATCTTTTCCCCCAAATCTAATGAAATGACCACAAGCTAATTTTTATAGTTGAACTTTGATTATGAAACCAGATTAATGCTAAGATAACATCACATAAATTCTTTCTTTAAGAGAAATGACAATGAGCAAACTGTAGCAAAAGGTACAACATTTCAACACTGTAAAAGATTTTTCTAATGAAGTAGTTATTGGCAATACCATTTTACATTGAAACCAAATAAATCTTTGGAAAGAAGACAGTAGTGTGGGAAATCCTTCCTTTTGGAATTGATCTCAATAAACCTTAGAGTTTTCTAACAATGCTCTGATCAAAGATTGGATTCACAAGTGGATATGAGTAAGTCATTTGGGGGAAGCATTTTCCTTCTTTCTCCCTCCATCAAGTCTTGACAATTGTCAAACTTGAAACATTATATATATTCATATATATATATATATGTATTATATATATGATATGGCAAAGTTGTTTACTTTTTGTTACTATGATTTGAGTGAATCTTGAAACAACATAGACTATTTTTAAATGAAATGTTTAGATTGGAATGCATTCTCTATATGTTAGATTCACCCCGACACTGGCTTTATTGATCAAATCTCATATGCTCTAGAACTGATCATATTGATTAACTGTTATGTTGATGCACATATAAATGGGCTTATGTGTGTGTGTATCAATTTATATGTAAGCACATGTATATAAATATAACATAAATGTATATCTGTATACATGTATGATTATTTGCCATATTATGTGGACCACACGCATAGATATGCATATGTATATATAAACTTATCCATATATAGACATACCTAACAATTAACTAATATGATCAATTCTAGGGTAAGTGACAGCCCTGATCAATAAAAATCCATGGGTGTATAGGTGTGCATACAAACTTATGCATGCATATACATGTATGTGTATATATACATATAAGCATAACTAGTTTTATTGAACTTTGATTTATTAAGCTGTGTTTTTACAAATTGAAAGCTTGTTATAGTCCTTTTTTTCCACTAGCATGTGCTCACATTTAATTTTTATCACATTTTAATAATTTTCACATTTGAAACTTTTTCATTATTTTTATTTACTATTTTCATTATTTTATCTGTTATGTTGATCTCTGGTCAGTAATCTTTGATATTACTTTTGTAATTGTTTTAGGATGCAAAGAACTCTACCCCAAATTGGTCATTCCCCCATCTCTCTCCAACTTTTTGGGCCTCCTTTTTCTCAGAGATATATTATTAAAGAATAAGATATAAAGTTAGCTGATAAAACACTGGTAGGGTTTGAGTGAATTGCTGATTTTTTGTCTTTCATCTCCAAAAAGGACCATGGCATCAAGGAGGTGATGCCACAGCTTGCAAGTGAATTGCATTTAAGTGAGGGAAGGCTATGAAAAATCACCAGTTTCACTTTTTCCTTTTAAATCATCTGGGTTCAGTGTCAAGAGATACATCTGGATAATTGGAGATGACCCAGGATATTGTAATCTAAGATCTTTAACAGGTATATTTTTGATTGAGTCAATGCCCATTCAATGATTAAGACTAGGTAAGAAATGTTTAATGCTAAGGAAAATATTATATACATTCTTTCTTCTAGAGAAATGACAATGAGGCAACTGTAGCAAAAGGAACTACATTTCAACACTGGGAAAGATTTTCCTAAAGAAGTAGTTATTGGCATTGAAATTTTGTGTTGAAATCAAATAAATTGTTGGAAAGAAGACAGTAGTGTGGGAAGTCCTTCCTTTTGGACCTTTAAAAATCAGTCTAGTTTTTTAAAAAAGAGCACCCTCAGGGGTTTTGGCCAAAACATTGCTATTTACATTGACTTTGAGGGGCCCAAACAATGACCAAGTGGAGCTTGGCTTCAATTTTGAAAGTTCTACCGAGGATAAAGTGCTATAAAACAGCATTGTGTGTTACAGAGAAGTCTTTCATGAAACAAAGAGTCAATTGATGTGACAAACTTCATTCTTGTCTTATTTTAAGAACTTGCCACAGCCACCTTAACCTTCAGAAACCAACACTCTGATTAGTAAGCAGCCATCAACATCAAAGCAAGATCCTCCACTGGGGCAAAAAAGATTATAACTTGCTGGAGGCTCCGATTATGGTTAGCATCTTTTCAGTCAAGTTTTTTTAAATTAAGTATGCACACTTTAAAAAAACATAATACACACAATAGATTACAGGATAGCATAGACATAAATTTTATGCACCCTGGGAAAGCAAAAAAATTCATGTGACTTCCTTTAGTATGATAGTTACTTTATTGCATTGGCCCTCTAACCAAATCCAAGATATATCAACATATGTGTTTATATTTTATACATAATATCTGAGAATGTGAATGTATAAATATAATTATACTGTATGTGTATGTTATATGTAGAAATAAGATAAAAAATATGAAATGTTACAGATTAACTGGTCCTTGAGCTCAGAGTTCACCCCTTCATTTGATTAATATGGGAAGGGAGAATTGAAAAGTGTATTACTTAAGGTCTCTAAACTCCAGGGTAATTCTGATTTCTTGGAGATGTCTTTTTTTCAAATTAAATGAATCTTGAAAAGTGTCTTTAATTTTATATCTACATAGATTCATTATATTTATAAATCAAGTTTTACTTTTAAAAATGTATTAATTTTATTTTTCTGAAGTTACATGTGAAAAATGTTTTAACCTTCATATTTATACCTTTAAGTTCCAGATTCTTCCCCTACTTCTGATTCTACTTCCTCTCATTGAGAAAACAAGTTATCTGAAATAGTTTAAAAATGTTTAGTCATGCAAAACATTACCATAATAGTCATGTTACAAAAATAAACATAGCCCTTCCCCTCCAAAAAAAGAGAAACCTTAAAAAAATAAAGTAAAATAAAGTAAAAGCATGTTTCAACTTGTATTCAGATACTAACAACTCCATTTTTCTATATCACATGTCCTTTGCAGTTGATATGGGTCACAGTATTTCTGAGGAAAGGTAAGTCATTCACAGATGATCATCCTACAATATTGCTGTAATATATATATATATATATATATATATATATATATATATATGTATGTATATATATACGTATATATATGTATATATATATATATATATATATATATATATATATATATATATATATATAATATTTCTCATTGCATCTGCTCATGTGAGTCTTTCAGGGTTTTACTGAGAGCATCCTAATCATCACGTCTTATATCCGAATAACATTCTACCATGATCACAGACCACAATTTGCCCCACCACTGATGAATATCTTTCAGTGGAATTCAAAGAATTTCCAGTTCTTTGACATCAGAAAAGAACTGATCTAACTATTCTTATACATATAGATCCTTTTCCTTCCTGTTTTTCATCTCATCTCTTTTGGAATATAGACCTAGTAGTAGTAGTAATGTCTCATTTTTCCTACATCCCCTCCAACATTTGTCATTTTTCCTTTATGTCTTATCAGTCAGTCTAATAGGCAAAAAGTAGTTCCTCAGAATTATTCTAATTTGCATTTCTCCAATCAATAGTAAGTTGGGATATTTTTTAAAAATATTTTCATAGGTAGCATTGATAATCTCATCTGATAACTGTTCATTTTTTATCATTTATCAATTGGAAAATAGCTCTTATTTTTTATAAATTTGAGTCAGTTCTCTATTTTTGAGAAATAAAGTCTATCAGAAAAGCTTGTTCAACATTTTCCCATAGTTGTCATTGCTAGCTGTATTTCTCTTCATCCTATTCCTCCCACCCCCATTTATTCTAGTCTCTCCTTTCCCCTTGTTCCTCCTCAAAAATGTTTTGTATTTGACTACCCCTCCTACCATCTTCCCTTCTTTTTATCACCTCCCCCATCTTTCTCTCATTCTCTTATTTTCCTCTAGAGGAAGATAGATTTTGATACCCAAATGAGTGTGTATGGTATACCCTCTCTGAGTTAATTCACTTGAGTCTCATATTTGAAGATCAAATTTTATGTTCAGCTCTAGTCGTTTTTTTCAGGAAAGTTGGAAAGTCTACTATTTCATTGAATGTCCACAGCTTCCCCTGAAACAGTATGTTCAATTTTGCTGTGTAGTTGATTCCTGATTATAATCCAAGATTTTTTGCCTTCTGGAATATAATATAACATAACATAACATAACATAACATAACATAACATAACATAACATAACATAACATAACATAACATAACATAACATAATATAATATAATATATATGATATGATATGATATATGATATAACATGATATGACATGACATGATATGATATAATATAATATGATATGATATGATATGATATAATATGATATGATAAAATATGCCACGTCTTATGATCCCTTAATGTAGGGGAGTAAAGACAGAGTAAAGGCAGGGACTCCTCCATGTTCTCCCCCAAACCTCACCAAATACCCTTAAATAAAGACTCTAAACAAATTCTAGAATGACAGAACCCACAAAAAGACTGAGTAAAACAATTTTCCAGCCCAAAATACCTTGCATCTTGTATTATCCTGATTATGGTTCCATGATAATTGTATTGGTTTTTGTTGACTCTTTTTATAATATTTTCTCCTCGACCTGTGAAATTTGGCTATAATATTTCTGGCAATTTTTATTTTAGGATTTCTTTCAGCAGGTAATCAGTGGATTCTTTCAATTTCTATTTACCCTCTGGTTCTAGAATATCAGGGCAGTTTTCCTTGATAATTTCTTGAGAGACGATGTCTCATTTCATTTTGTGGTCATGCTTTCAGTTAATTCACCAATTTTGAATGATCTCTCTTGGATCTATTTTCCAGAACCTTTGTTTTTCCAATGAGATATTTCACATTTTCTTTTAGTTTTTTAATTCTTTTGATTTTGCTTTATTGTTTCTTGATTTCTCACAAAGTCATTATTTGTTTTTACAAGGCAATGGGGTTAAGTGAGTTGGCCAAGGTCACACAGCTAGGTAATTATTAAGTATCTGAGGCCTGATTTGAACTTAGATCCTCCTAACTCCAGGGCCAGTACTCTATCTTCTGCATCACCTATCTCTCCCCACCCTTTCCTTTTTTTTAATAGAATTATTTTCTTCAGTGAACTTTTGTCTCTCTTTTTTCCATTTTACTAATTTTGCCTTTTAAAGTATTCTTCTCCTCACTGACTTTTTAACTTTTTTTCTTTTTGACCAATTCTGTTTTTTAAGATATTTTCTTTAGTATTTTTTGTGTCTCTTTCATTAAGCTGCTGATAGTTTTTAAGATTTTTCCTTTATCACTTTCATTTGTCTTCAAAATTTTTCCTCTATCTTTCTTACTTCATTTTCAAAATCCTTTTTGAGCTCTTCCTTGACCTGAGACCAATTCATATTTTCCTTGGAGACTTTGGATATGGAAGCTTTTAATTTGTTATCTTCTTCTGAGTGTGTACTTTGATCTTCCTTATGACCATAGTTACTGACTATGGTCAGATCTTTCAAATAGGCTCATTTGCCCAACCTATGACATGATTTTATACTTTTTTAGGACAGGATCACTTCCTAGGTGGAGATCACACTGTCCCAAGCTTTTTTCCAAAGATACTTCTAGGGTTTTGCAAGTTTTTAATTCTTCCAAGGTCTTATGATCTAAAGAGAAGTTTTGACTACTCTCCTGTTCTGTGCTCTGGTCTGTGGATGACCACAAGAATTCCTTTCTTCCCTGGAACTGTGAGGAGGGTCCTCCACTTCCCTATGACAATGTTCTATCATATTATTATTCCTCTTCTTCCTGGGACTGTGCCCCGGGATTGCAACCCAGAGCAGAGAATGGAAAAAAGCAAGTCTCAGTGACAGAAAAAAGATCTGATCCCCTTACTGTCTGTGGACCAGAAGCTGTCTGGAAGCAACTGTTCTCTGCTAATTCAGTGGCTCCCAAGGACTGTTCCTGATATACTGAGACCTGTGCTTGTCTGTGCTCTGCTCTCATGTCAGCTCTGTAGGCTTTTCCTGTTGACCCTCCAGACTGTCCTTGGCAATCTCTGGGCTGAGTGGTCTGGAAACCATTATTGCTGACTCAGTCACCCTGCTATCTGTTCCTGGATTGCTGGGACTGGTTCATTCCTCTCTTACCCTGGTCCAACTGACCCTTCCTTTCAATCTTCCTGCATATTGTGGGCTGGAAAATTGTTTTTACTTAGTCTATTTCTGACTTCCGCCACTCTAGAATTTGTTTAAAGTCTTTATTTACAGGTATTTGGGGAGGTTTGGGGGAGAGCTTGGAGTAGTCCTCATCTTTACTCTGCCATCTTGGTTCCACTCCCTCCACATTTTATTTTAAAAGTAAAAGGATTTTACTTAGCTGCATTTTCAGGAAGAAAGAGGGTAAGAAATTCATGAGATAGAAAACTCTGAGAAGAGGGGCAGAAAAATTTATGGCTTATAAAATATAAGGTGCTAGTCATTTTAAACTTTAAAGATAAATATAGAACCAATTTCTAAAATCTTGTACCCATTTAAAATTATATTATTTTTTAAAATTTATCCTTGATGGCAATGGGGTTAAGTGTCACACAGTAGGTAATTATTAAGTGTCTGAGGCTGGATTTAAACTTAGGACCATCTGACTCCAGTGCCAGTGCTCTATACACTGTTCCACCTAGATGCCCCTAAAATTTTATTAACTTTGAATACTCACTAATAAAAACTAGAAAATTTTGCCTCAGACTAGAAATATATGACTTTTAGGGTGATGTGAGGAAGGATAAACATATAGCTACTAAATTCTGACTTTTTAAAAATTTTTGGCTTTCCAGAGATGGTGATCATCATAGATAACATTTTTTTATAGCACTTACTTTGTACCAAATTCTTTATAATTATTATTTCTTTTTGATCCTTATGATAAACTTAGGATGTAAGTGCTATTATTACTTCCATTTTATCAATGAGGAAAACAGAGACAACCAAAAGTTAATGACTTGCCCAGGGTGTATAATAATATTCTGTTCTGTGGGACCCCTCCCATCCACCTACTGTGTTGGGTAAACTGATTGAAATGAAGAAACAAAAGTTCAAGCTTCCAAGAATATTGATTTATTATGCATTGCATTTCAATTGAATAATAGCATGACACAGGACTTCAAATACATGGAGAGAGATTTTTAGGCATTAAAAGAACACAATCAACAGACTATAAACCTGGATACATGGTTTGGTAGTCTGACTCCTAACTGAAGGGAAGATTAGGAACTTTTTGAGTTGGGAGGGATATTAAAGAATTGTGTAGAGCTGGAAGTGGGGAGAGTGAACAGGTACAATCCTCTGAATTCAGAAAAAATCCTCCTCAAGTATCTATATTCAATCAAATGAGCATGGAAACTGTAACTGATTGACCAAATGAGGCTCAGTTTTCAGATAAGACAAATGCATTGCTTAAAATAATTGTGAGAAAATTCCTTGCATCAATCTTTGGATCTGACTGGGTATCAACATAACCTAGGTTCTTAATTAGTTAGGGAAAAAGAGGTAGTTCTAGTTTCCAGGTCATGCAGGGTTAGGTTTAAACAATGTAATAAAGTTTTCTCACAATTCCCATAACTGAAGAAAATTTTCTCACAAGACAGAAATTGGACTTAACCCATAATGAAATAGAAAGGAACTGAGCTAGCTCTGGAATTGTCACAAGATGAAATCAGAATGGTTCATTCATTTTCCATAATTCTCTCATCACCCAAACATTTTCTTTATCAGTGTTTTGGTCCTTAGGATAGCCATTACAGGGTTTTTATTTCCCAAATAGTATTTTTAATCTGTGTATATTCATAGACTATCACTGATGTAGCATCCTACTTGGAAGAGGCTGGGGACCTTATTTAAATAATGAAGACTAATGGATGTGGATCTAAAAGGTTCTGGAGAATGGTTCTTTAATTGTTTCAACTCACCTGACCCCATAGTGAATAGGCAGAAAATTCTTTTTTAACTCATGTGTTTTTTTCAAAGAGGCATAATTCTGACTTCATTTTTCTACTCATGGTTTGATTCCTTCTCTGAAAGCATCAGAATATTCAGTCTATTCCTGCCCTCCAGGAATGATATCAAGCTCCTTTTTCCTTTTGCCTCAGCATTTGTTCTTTCATTTTAAGAGAAGAGATTAGAGACTATTGAATTTTGAAATGTTAAGAGAGCTATCCAGATGGTGAGACATATGGGATTCTGGGGTATTTAGGAGAGAAGTCCATGAGGGCTTTAAGGTTGACCTGGCATATATGTTCAGAAGATCAAGAAGTGACCTTCAAAACCCAAGTCAGTAGTAGTTCAAATGAGGACTCATCTAGCAGGGATGTCACTTTGGGGCATGAATTTGATAAATTCATTGCTGTAAAACTGTTAGCACTCCAACCAGTCCTACCAAATATTATGTTACTGTTGGCAAGCCAAACAGAGCTAATTCTAAGTCCACTTCCCCCAGAGAGTGAGATAATAAAAGGGAGTATGTGTCCTCCAGGTGTTGGATGAGAAATATTTGTAGTCTTATTTTTGATATATCTTTAGGGTAAATATCCTTTTCCAAAAGAAAAGTGAATGGAACTGCTCACTCATTCACTAATGGCTACCAGGGTTGGGGAGGAAGGTCAAAATGATGGGAGCTTAAGCAGCTTCAAGAAAAGAGATGCCTCATGCCATTTTGAAATACTCCTATAACACTGAGGGAGAGATGTAATAGCCATGTTTAAAGAAAATGAACCAGATCATTCTGTGCATATACATCATCCATCTTTATGAAGCAATTGTATTGGAACCTAAACATCTGATTCTAATTTTTTTGGGGGGAAGGTAGGTTTAAGACTTGTTATTTCCTTCACATAAGGTTCTTTTGTGGAAACCTTCTACATTTTTTGCAAGTTCCAGCAGTTGTGCATAATTTAAAACCTTTGCAAACAGCCTCAGGCATTGGAGAGGTTAAGTGAGTTGCCCAGGGTCCTACAGATAATATATGCTGAGACATGATTTGAATGCAGATGTTCCTGATTCCAGTACTTGCTTTATAGTCACAACTCATGCTTCCTCTCAAACATTTGAAAGTTTTGAATAAGAAAAGCTATCATTTATATGGTATGTAAGATTTACAAAGTGCTTTATATTCATTATCTTTTCTGATAAATAATGCAACAGACACTGCTTGGACAGACAATTTTTATGTTTAAAAAGATCAAAACTTAGCAAAAAAAATTAAGGAAGGCAATGTTTAAGGAAAACAGAAATCTTAAGATTGGAGACAGATCCTATAAAAAATTAAACCAGGAAAATTGATCAAGATCTAATAGCCAAAGAGTGTTATAACATAGTTGTGGTATCAGTATCATCACAAATATTTATGAAATATACTAAAGCCTGTTTTAGGGGGGAAAAAAGACAAAGATGATTATGTGTAACAGCAGCCTGGATTGTTGGTCTCTCTCCTATTTCCCTTTTCTTTATGTACTCTAATTATTTGTCTGTTATATATTTTCCTCCAGTATAAAAACAGAAATTTTAAGATGGAAAATTTTTTGGTTTGTCTTAGAACCTGCAAGGACAGTTCAGATTTTCCTATAAAAATCTTCATGTGTCTCTGGTGGAAAGAATATGACAGAGCAAAGGGAATGCCAACAGGATATATGCAATTTGATTTTGTTAAGCACATAGGTCCTCTATAGGTCTCTCTTTAATTTTGTATATAATGTAACAAAGCAAACCATACAAACACATACACACACACACACACACACACACACACATATTTGTTCTAAGACCTCATTGCCCATTTACTGTTTAAGTTACCCACTGAAAACTGAGTCAGAGACAAAACACAGTGGGAACATAAGTCTATAGATTTAGAGATGAAAGGAACCTTAGTGTTCTTCTAGACCACTTTATTCATTTACAGATAAAGTAATTGAGGCCAAAAAGGTAAACTGACTTGCCCAGCATCACATAGAGTAATGAAGAACCTGGGATTTCAAACCAGGCTCCTGGATTTCAAACTCTTTTATCTGTACCTAAGACTTCATCAAAGGAAATAAAGAGCAAAGTCTGATTTCTGGACCAACAGCTGCCAACCAGGCTGCCACCAGAGTATATCAATCTTTATAATTGTAATCTTAGATCAACATAGACAAAAAAGTTTCCTAGAGAGAAAGCAAGTAAGAGTGAGATGAACATGAACACGCAGAACACATGTACAGTATAAGGGCTGGATCTGGAAAGAGATTAAAGGACAATTGGACAGTGAGAACTAAGCCCTTGGGAAAAAGTGCAGTCTGTTTAGATTGATGCAGTTCCTCATGTGAACTTGGTTGGGAACAGGTGAAAATAGGCTATGCCAGGTACCTACTTCATTGACTGCTCCTTTTTTGGCTTGGGTGGACATGGAATAAATCTCTGGGTGGGATATCTTGGGAAGATATGTGACGTGAATATATTCACCTCTGTTTTTTGCTTTTTTGCTATCTGTTTTTCCTGTCTTTTAGGTGGAGAATTGGAGATGACTATGACTTTGTCAACCTTGAAAGGTTGGAGGAAGAAAGGTCAAGTCAGGACACAAAGTATTTATTAATTGCTTATTGGACATGATGAAGTGGATAAAGTGATGGACCTGGAATCAGGAAGAATCATTGCCTTGAGTGTAAATCTAACTTTAGACCCTTACTAGCTGTGTGACCCTAGGGAAGTCATTTAACCTTGTTTGCCTCAGTTTCCTCATCTGTAAAACAGGCTAGATTAGGAAATGATAAATAATTCTATTAACTTGGTCAAGAAATTTCCATATGGATTTATGAAGAGCCATACATGGCTGAAACTACTGAACAGTAAGGGCTTATTATTTTTCAGATACTGCTGTAAGTCAGTACTGGAAAATAAATAAAAATGAAACAAAGGAAGTCCTAGTACTCAAAGTAATTGACTTCTAAATTAGGGTGAAAACGATATATAAAGTTGTAAAGATCTGTTTTGGGGGGTGGTAGAAGGGATGGGTTGAGATGGGGTAGGATGAGAGGGTACAACTGTGGGGAATAGGTGAGGAGGAGGGATGGTAGGGAGAGGTAGGGATGCTTTCTTGGAGAGGATCAAAGATGTGACTTGTTCTAGGGGACCTCAGAATGGAGGTTATGCAAAAAACCAGCCAATCAGAGAGAAAGATCATAGACTCAAGGGATGTTTCTAATGTGTTAAGGTAGAGTGAATCTCCAAGGTGAAGAGGTTTCTGTGACTTGATAGAGGAGTCTGGAGAGTAGTGGGTACTTTATCTGATGCTCCCTTTTCTTCTTTCTTATCTTTTAAAAATGCTTTCTATTATTTGTTGGGAGGGATGTGAATCTAAGACTTCCTCAGTTTCTCTTCATCCTTTCTTTTCATCTTTCTTCTCTTAACACTATTAAAAAAGTCTCTTCTGGGCATGTCCAGTTGCCAAAAAAAGTTTCAGCTGCAAGTTAAAAACTATTCCAATTACTTAACTGTAGTTTCATTTGCAAAAATTAAATCAACTGTCTTCCCCATAACATTTTTTGCCAACATGGCTTTCTAGATCAAGGCAGTTTTGCTCTGCAACAGTATCCTAGCCAAAAGAGTATTAGTGTAAAGCAAACAATACCTTTAAATCAATTGATTTTTGACTTAATGAAGCTCTTGGGTCCAACTAATTAGAAGACCCTGCAGCACCTACATTGGTAGACAATTTTCATTTGTATTTTTTGAGGTTTCATATTTTCTCCCTAATTCCCTTTCCTGTTGTGAGTCAATAATTGGCTGTGTGTGCTTAAAAGTTCTATCCCAGAAGACATTTGACTCTTCAAGTAAATTGTTTGAGAGGCTATTCTTATTGAATGACCTACCTTTTGGGGTAATGTTCATGATGGGTGGGGTTGAAAAATGTCAGCATTCTAGCAAGAGGTGTATTTTAATGAGTGTAGTTCTGGGAATAAGGTTTTACATGGTCTGCTCAAGGATATGATATGAACTCCCTCCCTTTGAGAGCTTAGCTAAGAATTTTTGACTTGTTTTCTGGTTCATCTTTCCCATCTGCAATATGAACAGGATAATTTCTCACAAATATGCCAAGAGATTTGCCCTTACAGCTCT
This sequence comes from Macrotis lagotis, assembly GCF_037893015.1. Classification (NCBI taxonomy): domain Eukaryota; kingdom Metazoa; phylum Chordata; class Mammalia; order Peramelemorphia; family Peramelidae; genus Macrotis; species Macrotis lagotis. Next base: position 342,923,895 of record NC_133666.1, read on the forward strand.
GTGCTTACCCCTGTTTCCTTTCTCTACACCCCTGGGTTTGCTCCCTGCCTACAGAGAAAGCACCTTGGGAACCAGTCTGAATAGACTTCTCAGAGCTGAGGAGTACACACAGTCCTTGGATGATGCTACTGGGAGGGGAATTAGATGAGGAAGGAAGTTGTAAAGAGGATAGGTCAATAGGGAGGGAGAAGTTTCTGGTGAGATGTCAGGGCAATGAGTTAGGGAGGATATTCTGATGAGAGAGAAGGGAAGAACAGAGAGTAGGAGGTTTTATTTTATCCAAGTATAATTCAGTTGGATGATTGCTAGGGTTTCTTGGAATTAAAATAATTTTTAGATAAGGCTCAAAAGTTTTTCAAACTGACAAATAACCACTGGGCCCATCCATAATTTACCAATATTATTTCCTAGCTGAAAAACTCTCATCTCATGTGACTAAGAGTATTAGAGTAGGTGCCTATAGTAAAACAAAACAGTCATCACCCACAAATATACAATCCATGTAGACATAACATTTCTAAAAATCAGTGTTCTTTTTTAAGGATGGTCATACTAGGCAGTTTCAAGTTTTCTGCCATCAATTCCTAAGTGGGGGAACCACTAATTTCTGGTGAGAAGAAATGCTAGTATCAAAACAGACCTTAGGTATCATATAATCTAAAATCTTCCTCTTATAGTTGAAGAAAATGAGACCTAAAGATGATATACATGTGGAATCCCGACTTTTAGAATCCTAGACAAGATACAAGTATGATGGGATCATGGTGTTGAACAATGGATAAGGATAGGGACTTAACCTGTAATTTCATAGATTTATAACTAAGTCACAGGTGAGAAAATACCTTCTAGCAGGGAAGATGATCATTAATCTAAGAGGGCTGCTTAAAGCACTGAATGATTAAGTGATTTTTTATATTAATAGTCATATATCTAGATTTTCTCTGATTTGTGATCAGCTCTCTATAACAATCTCTAGCTTATCATTTGCAAAGAAAAAGATAGTTTTATTTCTTCATTGTTCTTTCTGATTCCTTCCATTTCTTTTTCTTCTCATGGCTATTGCTAGTATTACTAGTGTAATATCAAATAATATTGGTGATAATAGCCATCCTTATATTACTCTTAATCTTATTGGTAAGGTTTCAAACTTATTCTTATTATAGGTCATGCTTGCTGATAGTTTTTTGATAGATCCTTTTTACAATTTTAAGGCAAAAAAAATCTATTTTTATCCATGCATTCAAATGTTTTCAATATGAATGAGGGGTGTATTTTTTGCAAACTATTTTTTTCTGTAACTATTGATGCAAGAATATGATTTTTATTGATTTTGTTATTGGTATAATTAATTATGTTGGTAGTTTCAATTGTATTAAACCAGTCTTGCATTCCTGGTATAAGACCTACTTGATCACAATGTATAATGTTTGAAATATATTGCTGCAGTCTACTAGCAGGCAAGACTACTTCTTAATTTATCATTCTAAATAATTAATTTAATATTGGAAATAGCTGATATTTAAATGATTGATAGAATTCACTTTCAAATCCATCTGGCCTATTCATTTTTTTTGACCAAAATAGGTTTATTTAGATATTCTATTTTCTCTTCTGTTAACTTGAGCAGTGTATAATTTTGTAAATATTCTATTTTACTTAAATTGTTAAATTTTTGGCATGGAAGGATTCACTTATTATCCTTGGACCTCAGCTTATTCATCTGTAAAATGAGAAGATTGAACTAGATATCCTCTGAGATTCCTTTCAAGTCCTGATCTATGATCCTTAATAACTTGGTTCTATTATAGAATATCAGACACAATAATTAATCACAAAATGATTGCGTCACCAAGAAAAGATTAAATTTAGATTCAGCATATTCTATTTAAGAAGGCAATGAACTATCCAATGTCAGATGGATTGCCATCAAAATGATCAAAATATGGCATTTAGTGTTTAAAAAATATTTTATATTTTAAGAAAAGTCTCTTATGTGAAATATCTCATTCTTTGATGATAATGTCATTAATATATATCCTTCAAACTCTGTGAACCCTTTAATATTTTCTATTGTCCACAAAATATATATATTTTTAGATAGCTTGGCATTTAATGCCTTCCACAGGGTGGTGGCTTCCTATTTTTCTAGTCTTATCTCAAAGTATTCCCTTCTATGTATACTGTATTGCAATCATATTAGCTCTCTTTCATTTTTCTATTTCTATGCCTTTGCTATTACCATTTTCTATGCTTACAATAATTTCTTCTATCTCTAACTTTCAAAACTCTACTCATACTTCAAAACTACTTTCAAGAACCAACTAGTAGCTGAATTTTTTTCTGATTTTTCTCATCAGAAATCATCTTCATTCCCTCACCAACTAGTGCCTTGTACTTTTCTTACATTCTTTTCACTTTCTATTCTGCATTATATTGTAGTGTTGTCATGTGGTATTACAAATGTATTATATCCTCCCTAATAGTTGTAAATTCTAAGGCTACAAGAATCTTGTCTTATCTAACTTATTATATTAATTATCTTTGTATATCACTCAATCCTTAGCAGAATTGTGTACATAAAGAGACCTTTAAAATTTAGTTATTGAATGAGTGAATCAATGAATCCTTTACTAACTATGGGGGTTGCATCCATCTTGCCATGAGTGCCATCAGTTCTACTTTAGGAAGAAAAAAATAAGAGAAGAATAGGGCAGTGGGAATAATAAAAAATAGGAAAGAGGGTTGAGAGGCAAAGTGGAGAGATTAGAGTTGTCTGAAAATTCAATTTACTACTTCAAAGAGGTCATGAATTTCCTGTCATTGAAAGTGAAAGGTATGGGGCAGCTAGGTGGCGCAGTGAATAGAGCATCGGCCTTGGAGTCAGGAGTACCTGGGTTCAAATGGGACCTCAGACACTTAATAATTACCTAGCCGTGTGGCCTTGGGCAAGCCACTTATCCCCATTGCCTTGAAAAAAACCTAAAAAAAAGAAAGTGAAAGGTATTCAAGCAAAAATAGTTAACCATTAGTCAGGGATATTGTAAAAAAAACAAAAAACTTTTTCATGAAGTAGAGACTAGATAACCTCTAAGGGTTTGTAGCTTCCCTTGTGACCCTACAAAAATCTATGATTCTAGCTAGAGGGACAAAAGTAAGCATATATTCTAACTGAGGAGAAGCAATAGGCACACTGAAAGAATGGCATGTATTTATTTGCTCATCTACAATATATTTTCTTCTCTTTCAGAAGTGGTTATTAGCTGTTCAGCTCCTTACCCATCATGAATAAATTGCAGTTAATGTTCACTCTTGGATTAATTACTCTGGATGGGTTTTACAGTTTTATAGCATAAATAAATCCAGTGATTTGTGAAGTCCCTCTAGCACTATATACTCTTGCTATCTCTCCTTGAAACTGTCACTGTCTAGTTTTATCCATTTGCTTCTATGGAGACCCAGTTCCCCCACCCCACCCCCAATTTTCTTTCCCCCTACAGTGAGCGTAGTTATTAATACGTAAGCTGATTATGAGTCCCTATATAATAATATGGACTAAGAGCCATAATCACTAATAGCAGTTCTTGGGCATGTACAATCTTAATGAACATTCATGCTCTAGATTGCCATACAAGTCACTAACACTTTCCTGAGCAGCACTTCCATTTCCACCTATCCTAATGGAAAGGTTTATTTTGCCATCTTTAGTGGATCATAGAATTTTTAGAGCTGGAAGGGATTGTGTTATCATTACTTTCTATTTTACATGGGAGGAAACTGAGATCCAGAGAGACTAACTTTATTACTCAAGATCATACCCAACTATTGACAGAAATAGAACTCAGATCTTCTGACACTTGAGTTTTGTTCCTTCTCTAGTTTACCAGTGCTTTTCATTTTTCATCTATATAAAATATATGATTTTAAATTTCATATAATGAGAGAATATTTATCCCTATGTAATTTAAAAAAAAAAACCAGACAAGATAGTGGATAGCATGTTGCATCTGGAGTAAAGGAGACTTGAATTCAAATCCTTCCTCAGACACTTATTATCTGTGTGAAACTGCCAAAGTTCCTTAATATTTTTTGCCCAGTTCCTTATCTGTAAAATGAGGATAATAATATCATCTTCTTCACAAGGTTGTTGTGAGGTTCCAATAAGATTATATATCTCTATCCATCCATCCATCCATCCATCCATCCATCCATCCATCCATCCATCCATCTATCCTGCTTAATATAGTACCTGGTACATTATGCTATACATACTTGGCATGTTAATAACCATTTTTACTTGTCTAAAAATCTTGCTTAGTAGAGCTGACAAAACTCTGAATTGATCCAGTCATACTGAAAATCAGCTTTAGATTATGGAAAAAATGGAGTAAAATGTTAATTTTTGATTTAGAAACTCTACTGTTTGGTTTTTACCTCAAGGAAATAAAAGACAGAAATATACTATATACAATTTAAAAAAATATAGGTGTCTGTCAATAAACATTATTAAGAAATCATCATGTGCTGGCTGCTGGACTAAGTTCTAGAAACACAAAGACTTTTAAGCCCCTTCCCTCAAGTACTCATATTCTAATGGAGATGGTTATATAGAAATAACTGATGATGATGTTTGTCCTTCATTCTGGAAGACAACCATGATATCAGGTGAGGTAATTAGATTTGAGTGAGGGGGTACTGTGCTAAGTTGCCAATCTCACTTTCTCCTCTAGGATCATCTGGGTCCAGTGGCCAGACATGAATCGGGACAACTGGATAGCCCTCGATTTGAGTCAATCAGTGTTAAGTGACTTGCCCAAGGTCACACAGTCAATAAGTGGCCAGTGCTGATACTAAGTCCTCCTGACTCCAAGACCAGCACTCTATCCACTGTGCCACTTAGCTGTCCCAGAAGATCAATTTAAAAAATGCTTAGTAATAGTGAGTGCCAACATAAATTTAGGTAGCAAGTGAATATTGGAGGGTGGTCTGTAAAAGTGGAGTAAAGTTCAATTTTAGACTGAATTCCTAAATGATGAAACTTGAGAGGGTAATTAATACATTGTCCTGAGAAAATACAAAAGATATTTTAAATAAAATTTGATTTTTTAAAAAAAAGTCCTTTTCTTCATTTCTGATTTGGAATAGATTTAAGGGAAGAATTACAATGAAGAATTTTTACTATTTTGATCTCTCAGAGAATACTTATTAGAAATAACTTTATACATTGTAGATATACACAGTGTAGTTGGAAAACAATCAGAGAAAAGCCACATTCAAACTCTCTCACAGTTCTAAGAATTTGAAGATATGTGCCAGAGCCAAATCATAAAGGCACTTGGAAGCCAAAAGTAAAATTTTCAGTGTAAGCATCCACATTTCAGAAACTGGCAAATGGCACAAATCAGAGTTTGATTTATTTATTTATTTTTGGTCTGGAATTAAGAAAGTGATGGAGAAAATGTTAATTAAAGTAGATTAAACAAAAATTTTTCATGTATGTACTTTCCCTCTTGTAGAACCTATTGAAATATTTAGCAGCTCACCTCTGCATAGAGGGTAACATTATTGTGGGGAATATACTTTCCCATTCAACACTTCAGTTCTTGTGTTCTGACAAATTTGCTCTCACTTACAAAAACTTGCAACTCACAATAATGACACATTTAGACATTAAGACAACCATTTACTTAGCAACAAGGCAAATTAAATAATAGGAACAACATAGGTATGTATAAATTTAAGCATATGAAAGAATACTAAATATATCACTACGGACTCATAATTTTTGATTATACTCTCACTAATGCAGTAAATATCCATGAGTTAAGAATGGTTTACACACTTAGAGGAACCTGTCAAGGAAGTAGATGAATGAGGAAAGCTCATGTGCTTATGGACTGTTAACTTGCAGCTCCGGAATGATAAACTTCAGTTTCAGGACCTGTCCCTAATTGTTCCTTAATGATCATTACTTCTGTATTGAACAGATGCTTTCACTGCTAATCTGAGTTGTTCTTAATGTTCTTCATTAATACCTCACTAAGCATGACGACTCAGCCAAACTAGTCAGTCTTCTGCATGATTGTTTGATTCCTGTCTGCTTTGTTGAACTTTAGTCCTCTTCTCTCTGTAACAGTATGGAGAAAGGGGGACCTCATGGGAACACAGTTCTACAGTCTCTCTTTCTGGGTTCAGACTCTAGGTCCTTTCCGTAGATGACTCTGCTTTAGCTATGGTTATTAATATGACGCTTATCTTCTGTTTACAATCAAGTGAAATACACTAGTCCCATACCAATCATAAAACAGTTCCAACCAATTGTTAATATTAAAAATTCTTGGGGCAGCTAGGTGGCACAGTGGATAGAGCCCTGGAGTCAGGAGTACCTGAGTTCAAATCTGGCCTCAGACACTTATAATTATCTAGCTGTATGGCCTTAGGCAAGCCACTTAACCCCATCGCCTTGCAAAAAAACTAAAAAAAATTCTCCCCAAATTCATAAGCCCATCATTGAAATAGACTGTGTTCCCTTTTCCCCTCCAACATATCACATCTCATTTACATTCAAAATGAACAGCTGATCTCTCAAATGCTCCCTCTAAATTTGTTAATTTAGGGATTGATTCTTTTAGAACTCTAAGTAGAATTATGTCCCCATGAGTGAACTATTAAGGGAGACAACTCAGCAACTGCTTTTTCTTAGAAGCAGACACCTTTATAAATATATTAGAATATCACTGTACTATAAGAAATGAAGATTATGAAGAATTTACAAAAGCACAGGAAGACTCATGAGTACTGTTTGTATGACCTTGAAGAAGTCATTATTCGAGCCATCAGTTTTCTAAACTTTAAATTGGAAAGTTAGATTATAGATGTTAAGCAAGCATCCCACAGGACAAAACTCTTGAGTGCTCTCTGAGCAATAGTAAAATGGAGTTCTTATCTGAATTTAATTGGTTGATGTATTAATTTATATGTGTTATGTGTGGCTTTCTAAGTCAATATGTAACCTGTAGGGATCCTCTATCTGCATTTTACTTTGCCTCTCCCTTCTCCTTCTATTTTAGCTTGTTTCCATTGGACTAAATGATTCCTAAGTTCCCCTTCTAGCTATATATTTACAATCTCTGTAACTTAGAAATAAGTAAGCAGAATCAGGAAAAAAATTTCAATAATATAAATGCAATGTAGACTGAAGTTGGTATGGAAAGGAACAGATATGGTGTTCTTTTGAGTCCTGGTAATGTGTTGTTTCATGGTTTCAATGACTGATCAAGACGTGCCTATTTTTGACGACAGCATGCCTCCATAGATCAAAAGAAAAAATGAAAAAGAATGAAAGCTTTTTTTCCTCTATCATGTGTTATTGGATATTTTGTCTCAGTTTATGTTTTTGTTCTTATAGCAAATTTATCTATTTTTCTGAAACTGGTATAGTTCTTATGTTTATCTTGAGAAAGTTAGGAAGTATTATTTAGGTTCACTTGTAACTTACAGGTTGGTAAGGAAACCTTGGGTGAGGGTTTTTCTGAATAAAAGGAATATAAGCATTCAGAACATCATGAATCAGGTAACTTATTACTTGTGGTTACATAATTGCAAATTTCATCAGCTCTGTAGTCTCATGGACACACGAAAGAATGATGATTTGGTCACAGTGGTATGTAAACCTGATCAAGAGCCCTGATTCGAAGGATTTTGCCCATAAATTTGATTATTGTTGCTAGGAAGATTCACAGGAACTGCACCACCTTAGTGACAGTCTAAAAGCTGGTGATCTGGTCTATAACCCTCCTTTTCAGTCATAAGGGCAATATGTTTAGGAAAGTTTGCTAGCTTTGAATACTTTGATTAGATGAAGTTTTCTAAGCTGATTATAATCAGGAGAGTTTTATAATCCTTGTCTAAATGAAGTTGAGTAAACCAGTGTTGGGTTCATTGAAACTTCCTGGTATATAGGTGGGTCAGACATGGAATAATTTTTTTTTCTTTATTTTTGAACCTTTAGTATTTAGTATTTTATTGTTTAAATTACATAAAACAATATTTAACATTTATTTTTAAAAAATTTGGGATCCAAAATATCATTCTTACTTCCTCCTTACTTTCCTAAGCCCTTCATTGAGAAGGCTAGCAATTAAATATATGTTATATATGTGTAGTCAAGCCAAACATTTCCATAATAGTCATGTTGTGAAAGAAAACATTACAACAAGGAAACCTTAAGAAAAACAAGGAAAGTTAAAAAAGCATGCTTCAATCTGTATTCAGATTCCATCAGTTCTTTTTCTGGGGATAGCATTTTTTCATTAAGAGTCCTTCAGGGGAAACTTCTGGGCAAGATGGTAGAAGCCAGGTCTTGTATTAAGGTCTCCTGGTCTTCCCTCATATATAATATGAAACAAACCTCTTATAAATTCGATGGACAAAACCCAGAAAAAGAAGCTAGGAGAAGAAGATCTACCTCAAGGTCTGTCTTCGGGGATTGTGGTTGAGCCGGGCATAGAGAACTGAGAGTAGAGAGTTAGTAGGGATGGGGTGAGAGCTGGAGTAATCTAAGATCAGACGGGGTGAGAGCCAGACTAACTTGGGATCAGCCCAGGAGACGCTGACTGTGGGAGCCACAGTTCAAGAGCCAATTGGGGTGAGGAGGCTTTGGCTGTGGGACTGACAGTCTGGTCTGGAGGACCTCAGACTCCTTACTTTCATTTCAACTGAACATTTTCCTAGAACAAAAACAGCAACAGTCCCCTGCCCCCACCTCCCACCCCAGGCTCAGGTGTGGGCAGCAGAGCTCCCTCAGCTGAATTGGGAGAATAATTACCTTGTACCAGGGCATAGCCCACATTTTTCAAGGATAAAAGTATCCAGCAGTGCCAACCACCCCCTCCAGGTCAAGGGAAAGGGCCTCAAATCAAGGTCAGAGCTACTCTAGAGAAAGCAATCAGCACTACTTACTGACTGGCCCATGTGGAGTTAGTAAACTCAGTGAGCAAAGCCTCTAACACCCGCTACTAGACAGCCTACTTGGAGTTAATAAACTCAGTGAGAAAAGCCTCTAGGGATCCCAACACTAAATTGCTGTGAATCAGCTCCACCCCAACACAAGATCTCAGGAAAATGAAGAAAGACTAGTGAAAAGGGGGGGGTCCATAGAAAATTACCTGGAAAGTAAAGACCCTAATTCAGTGAGGTCTAGAAACTCTGAGGAGAATATGATTTGGTTTCCAGCCCAGAAAGACTTCCTTGATGAAATCAGGAAGGAATTTAAAAATCATTTGGAAAATTTAGGAGAGAAAATTGATAACTTGCAACAAGAAAACAAATCCTTGGAAAATATAATTGGACAAATGCAAAAAGAAAATAGTTATCTCAAAATCTCAATTAGTCAAATGGAAAATGCTTTCAAAAATAGAATTGACCAATTAGAAAAGCAGTTGTAAAAGGTAAATGAAGAAAATTCTTCTCTAAATAAATGGAGTCTGTGGAAACTAATGTCTTCATGAGACAACAAGAATCTGTTTAACAAAACCAAAAAATTGAAAAAAATAGAAGAAAATGTAAAAATACCTCATTGGAAAAAACACTGACCTTGAGAATAGAACAAGGAGAGAATAAGAATATTGGGTTTCCTGAAAATATTGAAGAGAAAAAAAAGCCTGGACTTAATATTAAAGGATTGAGTGATGGAAAATTGCTCTGACATCATGGAACCAGAGAGCAAAATAGTTATTTAAAGAATACATCAATCATCTACAGAAAGGGATCCCAAAATGAAAATGTCAGGAAATATTGTGGCCAAATTCCAGAACTATCAGATAAAAGAGAAAAGCCTGCAAGCACCTTGTAAAAAACAATTTAGATACCAATTTGCCACAGTGAGGATGATACAATGCCTGTGTATCAACACTAAGGGATCGAAGGTCCTGGAATATGGCATTCCAAAAAGCAAGGGAACCTGGAATGCAGCCAAGGATTCACTATCTGGCAAAACCTTCACTATCCTTCTCTTCCAGGGGAAAAAGATGGACTTTTAATGTAATAAGATACTTCCAACTTTTCCTGATGGAAAAAAAGACCAGAGTTTAATAGAAAATTGGGACTTCAAAGAGGAGACACATGAAAAAGTTAAAAAAAAGGGTAAAGTAAAAAAAGCCTGCTGTCCAGTAAGATGAAACTGGCTATAACCTATCTGGGAGAAAGACTCTAATAACTCTAGAGAATTGTAACTCTATTAGAGAAAATATACTTAGCCAGAAGTGGTGGACCCTCATGAATTTTCTGTGACTCAGAATGATTTAAAATCAATACCTCATTAAAAAGGGGGATTGTAAAGAGATAGGAGGATGGAGGAGATTGAATAGGATAAATCTCATAACATTAAGAGGTACAAAGAACCTATTGCAATAGAGGGGAAGAAGGGAGGAGTTAAGAACCACCTGAATCTCATTCCCATCAGATTTGGCTTAAAGTTAGCATATATGCACTCAGTTGAATTAAGAAACTTATCTTACCTTTCAAGTATTAAAAGGGGAAAAGGGAAGAGGGGGAGGAAAAGAGGAAATAACAGAAGGAAGGAAAGGAAGAAGGAGCAAAGGGAAAGGGGAAAGAAAGGGGAGAGGGCTTGGATTTAGGAGGGCAAACACACTGAAGGTTGTGGTATTCAGAAACAACATACTGGAGAATATAGATAAAGTGAAAAAAAGGGAAAAATACAAACAGAGGGAAGATAGAATGGAAGGACATAAAGAGTTAGTAATTATAACTTTGAATGTGAAAGGGATGAACTCTCCCTTAAAATGTAAGTAAATAACAGTGGATTAAAAACCAGAATTCTACAATATGCTTTTCACAAAGAACTCATTTGAAGCATAGAGATACATATAAAGATAAAAGGTTGGAGCAAAATATATTTTGCTTCAGCTGACGTGAAAAAAACCAGGGATAGCAATCCTTATCTCAGACAAAGTAGATGCAAAAATAGATCTTGTTAAAAGAGATAAGGAAGGAAACTATATTCTTCTAAAAGGTACCATAGACAATAAAGTAATTTCAATACTAAATATATATGCACCAAATGGTAAAGCATCTAAATTCTTAGAGGAGAAGTTGAAGGAGTTACAAGAAGTCATAGACAGCATAACTCTACTGGTGGGAGACCTCAACCTTCCACTCTCAGATTTAGATAAATCTAACCACAAAATAAACAAGAAGGAAGTTAAGGAAGTAAATAAAATGTAAGAAAACCTAGACATGATAGACCTATGGAGGAAATTGAATGGGGATATAAAGTAATATACTTTTTCTGCAGTACATGGTACTTACACAAAAATTGACCTTGCACTAGGGCATAAAAACCTAATAATCAATTGCAGAAAGGCAGAAATAGTGAATACATCTTTCTCAGATCATAATGCAATAAAAATCACATGCAATATTAGGCCAGGAGATATAGACCCAACACTAATTGGAAATTAAATAACCTCATTTTAAAGAATGAGTGGATGAAACATCAAATTATAGAAAGAATTATTTCATCCTAGACAGTGACATTAATGAAACAACATACCAAAACTTATGGGATACATTCAAGGCAGTTGTCAGGGAATATATTATATCTTTAAATGCTTATATGAATAAATTAGAGAAATAGGAAATCAATGAATTAAATATACAACTAAAAATTAGAGCGAGAACAAATTAAACCTCCCCAATTAAATACAAATTAGAAATTCTATAAATTAAAGGAAAAATTAAAAAAATTGAAAGCAAAAGTATTGAACTAATAAATAAAACCAAGAGTTGGGTTTATGAAAAAAAAATCAATAAAATTGATAAACCTCTGATCAATTTGATTATAAAAATAAAGAAGAAAACCAAATTGCTAGTATCATAAATGAAAAATGTGAACTCACCACCAATGAGGAGGAAATTAAAGTAATAATTTGGAAATAATTTGCCCAATTTTATGCAAATAAATTTGATAATCTAAGTGAAATCAATGAATATTTGCAAAATATAAGTTTCTCAGATTAAATGATGAAATTAAATTACTAAATGACCCTATCTCAGAAAAAGCCATTATTGAATTCCCTAAGAAAAAAATTCCAGGACCAGATAGATTCACAAGTGAATTATATCAAACATTTAAGGAATAATTGGTTCCAATTCTTTATGAATTAAAAAAAATAGGTGAAGACAGAACTATGTCTAACTCTTTCTATAACACCAGTATGGTGCTGATACCTAAGCCAGGAAGAGTTAAAACAGAGAAAGAAAATTATAGAACTATCTCCCTGATGAATATAGATGCAAAAATCTTAAATAAAATCTTAGCAAAACAATTACAAGTTATCACTAAGATAATGTATTATGACCAAGTAGAATTTATCCCAGGAATCCAGGGTTGGTTCAATATTCAGAAAACTGTTAGTATAATTAATTATATCAGTAACAAGCATATAAGAAATCATATGATCATATCAATAGATGCTGAAAAAGATTTGGCAAAATACAGCACCCAATCCTACTAAAAGCATTAGAGAGCATAGGAATAAATGGATTGTTGCTTAGAATAATAAGCACCATCTATCTGAAACCATCAATGAGCATTATATACAATGGGGATAGGCTAGAGGCATTCCCAATAAGATCAAGGGTGAAACAAAGATGTCCATTATCACTACTACTATTCTATCATATTAGAAATGTTAGCATCAGCATTGAGAAGCAAAAGAAATTGAAGGAATTAGAATTGGGAAGGAAGAGACAAAACTCTCACTCTTTGCAGATAACATGATCATATACCTAAAGAATTCCAAGACATCATCTAAAAAAACTATTAGAAATAATTAGCAAATTTAACAAAGTCACAGGCTATAAAATAAAATTTATATATATATATATATATATATATATATACATATATATGACTAAAAAGATGCATCAGCAGCAAGAGCTAGAAAGAGAAATCCCATTCAAAGTAACTTCATACAATATAAAATACTTGGGAGTCTACTTGCCAAGGCAGACTCAGAAACTTTTTGAAAACAATTACAAAACACTTACAAATAAAATCAGATTTAAATACCTTTAAATATCAACTGTGCATAGATAGGCTGAGCTAATATAATAAAAATGACAATTCTATTTAAATTAAACTACTTATTTAGTGTCCTACTAATCAAAATTTCAAAATAAATGAATGAGTTAGAAAAAATTGTAAGTAAATTCTTATGGAGAAATAAAAAGTCAAGAATTTCCAGGAACTTAATAAAACAAGTACAAAAGTAGATGTCTTAGCGGGGGCTAGGTGGCGCAGTGGATAGAGCGCTGGTCCTGGAGTCAGGAGTACCTGAGTTCAAATCCGACCTCAGACAAACAGACTTAGCTGTGTGGCCTTGGGCAAGCCACTTAACCCCATTTGCCTTGCAAAAAAAAAGATGTCTTAGCTCTACCAGATCTAAAATTTCATTATAAAACATCAGTCATCAAACCTGTCTGGTATTGGCTGAGAAATAGAGTGATGGTCAGCGGAGTAGACTAGATGCAATAGCAGGAAATGATTATAGTAATCTGCTGTTTGATAAACCCAAAGAGTCCAGCTATTGGGATAAAAACTGTCTCTTTGATAAAAAGTGTTGGGAAAACTAGAAGTTAGTATGATAGAAACTTGGATTAGACCAACACCTCACACCCTATACTAGGATAAGATACAAATAGATACAGGATTTAGACATAAAAAAACTTTATAAGTAAACTAGGAGACCAATGAATAGCTTACCTATCAGATCTATGGAAAGGGAAGCAGTTTATGACCAAGGAAGAAATGGAGACCATCATTAAAAACAAACTAGATAATTTTGATTACATTAAATAAAAAAGCTTTTGCACAGACAAAAAACACTGTAACCAAGATCAAAAGAATGTATTCAATTGGGAAACAATTTTTACAACTAGTATTTCTGACAAAGGAATCATTTCTAAAATATACAGAGAACTGAGTCAAATTTTTTAAAAAATGAGTCATTCCCTAACTGACAAATGGTCAAAGGATATCCAGAGGCAATTTACAGATGAGGAAATCAAAGCAATCCATAGTCATATAAAATTTCTCTAAATTACTACTTATTAGAGAAATGCAAGTTAAAGCATCTCTGAGGTACCATCTCATGCCTCTCAGACTGGCCAATATGACCAAAGAGGACAATGATCAATGTTGGAAGGGATGTGAGAAATCTGGGACACTAATACATTGTTGGTGGAGTGTGAACTCATCCAACCATTCTGGAGAGCAAGTTGGAATTATGCCCAAAGGGCAACAAAAAATATGCATACTTTTTGATCCAGTAATACCACTACTGGGTCTATACCCTGAAGAGATTATGAAAAATTGTTCAAACATCACTTGTACAAAAATATTCATAGTAGCCATGTTTGTGGTGGCAAAGAATTGAAAATTAAGTGAATGTCCATCAATTGGGGAATGTCTTAATAAACTGTGGTATATGTATGTCATGAAACACTGTTGTTCTATTAGAAATCAGGAGGGATGGGAATTCAGGGAAGCCTGGAAGGATTTGCATGAACTGATATTCAGTGGGATGAGAAGAATCAGAAAACCATTGTATGCCCTAACAGCAGCATGGGGGTGATGATCACCTTGATGGACTTGCTCATTCCAACAGTGCGACAGTCATGGACAATTTTGGGATATCTGCGATGGAGAATACCATTCAGAGAAAGAATTGTGGAGTTTGAACAAAGAACAAAGACTATTACATTTAATTAAAAAACAAAACCAACCAAAATTATTATGTTATATAATTCTGTTATCTCTTATTCTTTTTTTTCCATTAATAAAATGATTTCTCATCATATTCAACTGAGATCAATGTATATCATGGAAACAATGTAAAGACTAACAGACTGCCTTCTGTAGGGGTGGGGGAGAGGGAACAGGATTAGAGGAAAAATTGTAAAATTCAAAATAAATAAATAAGCAAATGAATGAATGAATGAATGAATGAATGAATGAATGAATAAATAAATGAGTCCAGAGTTGTCTTGGGTCGCAATTCAGCTGAGAAAAGCTAAGCATTCACATTTAGTCATCCTGCAATATTGTTGTTACTTTGTGCAATTTATTTCACTTTATTTATCAATTCAGGAATCCTTTCCAAGTTTTTTGAGAGTGTCCTGTCCCTCATTTCCTACAATGGTATAGTATTCCAAAACAGTCATATACAACAATCCGTTCAATCATTCTCTAATTTCCCCTCAATTCCAACTCATAATCACCAGAAAAAAAGTTATTCACATAGATCATTTTCATTTTTTGTGTTTTTAAATATCTTTTGTAATATAGACCTAGGAGAGAAATTGCTAGGTCTAAAGGTTTCACATTCCTTTGCTCATAGTTTCAAACTGTCCTACAGAATGATTGAATCAGTCAACAACTCCCCCCCACAGTTCATTAATGTATCATTTTCCCTATATCCTCTCCAACATTTGTCATTTTCCCTCTCTGCCCTATTAGCTAATCCAATAGGTATGAGATCTTACCTCAGGATTGTTTTAATTTTTATTTCTCCAATTAATAGTGAGTGAAGACTTTTTTATATGGTTATACATAGCCTTGATTATTTCATCCCCAATCTGTTCATATCTTTTATTCATTCATCAATTGGGGAATGACTTATTTTTATAAATTTAACTCAGTTCTCTATATGTTTGAGAAATTTACCAGAGAAACCTGCTTCAATTCCCCCCCCCACAGTTACTATTGCTAACTGTATTTCTCTTCATCCTATTTTCTCCCCTATTTCTCCTTTCTTTTCCCCTTCATTGCTACCCACGATGTCTATTTTTACCTAATTTCATTTTTATTAAAATTTGGAGATAGTGATGGTATTTGCATACATTTAGAATAGCTATTGATACCAAATTGAAAATGAGAGGATATACCTAAATGAGAATAATTGTTTTACCTCTATACATATTTTTCTATCAAAATCTTCAGAAGATTCTAGGAGAGTATACTGCATTTTATAGGGTTTCTATATGCATATTTAACAAATAAAAACTTTCCATATTTTAGTACATAAGAAATGATTATCACTGAATGGTTGTAACTTCTAAATTTTATTTTCATTTTAGGTATGAACAAATTCATATTTTTGTTTTCATTTTAACAAGAGGAAAATTGTAGAAAGCAGTTAAAACTAGTCCATCGGGAAACAATTTCTTCAATATGCATTGCCTGTGGTCTGAAAGTGAAAAGTAAAACCTCTGTGAATCAAAATACCAAACTCAAACAATAATAAAATAGATTTTGCTCAGGAGATTTTTTGAGTCTATCTGCCTGAAAATAATATTTTTCTATTATAATAAATAACACAGTAATTTGTTTTTCTTTTCTTTCTCTACCCTCCACCCCTTCCAAGCTCCTGGAAAGTTCTTCACCTAGATTAGTTTACAGCTAAAAGGGAAATTATCTGAAATATAAATGAAAGATACAGCCTCAGCCCCTGGCTGAATGAGCACACTAATGATGCGGACAGTCTGCCCAAATGGCTTGGCCAAGATCCAGTAGTGCTTCCTATATAAGTTCCATTATTCATACCAGGGATTAATTTTCTGTTCCTTTTCTTGCCATGATCTTCTATAATCCCTCCTCACCTCATCCCTACTCAGCTCCTAATGTAAGATTAAATGGGTATAACATCTAAGGTTAATCTCATATTGCATTGCATTAGGAGACAAATGTGACATTTCTTTATGTAAACATCAGAATTCTGTGTTGTTCTCAGCACTTCCCAGCCCCGATGCTTAAAGCATCCTCTGGTGCAGGCTAGTGTATATCTGCTTTCTCGCAGCCATCTGGCAAGAGAATACTTTATCAACAAAGTGAAATGAATGCCATGTTCAAGGAAACTTAAGTGTCAATCTACTACAGAATGAGGACTTTAACTAGCATTATTACACAGAGAGGCCACCTTCTGAAAGTCCATATGCTGATCATTGACAATCAGGCTCTAGTTTAAGTTGATCAATATCTTGCAAGTATTTATGTAGCCCATCTCATGTGCAAAGTTCTTTGGAGTGCAAACGAAACCTAAGGAACGACCCCTGTCCACAAAGAATTTAGAGGTAGATGGGCATGTGTGTGAAATAGAGAAGAAGACATGATCATCGTTATCATCGCCAACAAAAATAGTGTATAGTAATAGCTAACCTCTAGTGGTTTGAGATTTGCACAGCATATTATGTAGTATCTCATTTGTTTCTGTCAACAACCATGTGAAGCAGGTTTTAATATTATTCCTGATTTACAGATAGGAAAACTGGGACTGAGAGATTAAGTGATTTATCTCCTAGTATCTGAGACGAGATTTAAACTTGGTTCTTCTGACTTCATTTCCATCCTCCATTATCCACTGTGCTACCAAGTAACCTCTACTGAGTACCTATTATATGTATATCACTGTCTTAGAACTTAGGGATATAAGAAGACATAGGACTTCATAAAAAGTGAAATACAGTTTCTCTGGCATTTTTATAAGTGGCCTTTGTCTTGGTCAGTGCCTTATTACAATCAATAGAGATTCCCTTTTGGTTCAAGCTGCCATTTATGAATGGATTCTAACTATAGACAATAGGTAGCATGAAGGATCTAGCCCCTACATGGTATTAGATCTATTTATCCATTTGTAGTTGTTATTGTATGCTGAAACTAGCTATGTTTGAGGAAAACTGCCTTAAGAAGAGACATTATGTGTAGTGTGTTGTAATCTTTTTTTTTTTTACTTTTTTCAAGGCAATGGGGTTAAGTGGCTTGCCCAAGGCCACACAGCAGTGTGTTGTAATCATAAGAAATAATTGTTTTGGGTTTCTTTTTGATTTTGTTTGAAGTATATCATGGCCATTTGTCACCTATTGTCTGTTAGAAATTTGAAGATTTTTTTTCTTCTTTTAAAATATTTCAGAAGCCTTATGAGGTAGGTCTAATCATCTCATACTCCTCAAAAGAGCTTCCATTGTCTATAGAATAAAATACAAGTTCTTTAGTCTGGTATTTTAGGTCTTCTGCAAACTAATTCAATCTATTTTTTCCCTTTATACTGTTAGTTTCAGTGAAATTGGACTATTAGCTATTTTCTAGTCTTTTCCCTGTCCTTTTCTGCCTCTTTGAATCTGTACAGTTTGGCTCCTGCACTGGACCTAGGATTCAATAATCATCTTCCTATTGAAATATTTCTTTTGCTTCAAGGCAACAATTCAGGTAAAATTTCTAACAGAGTTATAGATTTTTTAGCTGGAAGACACCTTAGAGGTCATTTAGTTCAACTCCATTATTTCACAGATGAGAAAACTGAGACCTAGAGAGGCTGATGACTTGTTCAGAGGCTCATACAGATGAAGCAGAAGAGACATGCTTCTAACCTAGTTACTCTAATTGATATGCTCCTCTGTGTAGCCTATCTGGAGGGAGCACAACTCCCCTCTCATCTCCCACTTCACCCTCATATTTTCTTACAGCAATTTGCCTGATTCTCTCTTTACCCTTGTCACAGTCTACTTTATGTCTCCCTTATTTGTTTGCATGTTATATTCCCCCTGTCAGATTGTTAACTCCTTGATATAAGAGGTGATGCAATTTTTTGTCTAGATATCTCTATCATTTATTACAGTGCTTATGGTAGATGCTTAATCAAAGTTTGTTGAATTATGTTACTTATTTAAAACATGGAAATGGATTCATAATTTCATTTGTATTTTTGCCACAGTGCCTAGTCTGACAGATTTCTGTGACAGAATTTCAAATTCCTCTACTTTGGTAAAAAAAAATTGCTAAGTTAATACCTCCAATTTTGTTCAAGTAAGATGTTTCTTCTCCACCCAAATAGTTTTAGAATTCCCACTTAGTTTCTCTGTTATGTTACCATCATTTTAATAGAACAACATGTAGCATCTTTGATTCCATAATCACTCTTTTTTGAAGTCAGGTAGAAGCTGCTTCTGTTCTTGCTCATGCCTAATGCTTTAAAGTGTCTGGATAAAAAAGTCAGTGAGTATAAAAGTCATTAGAAAATAAATACACTTCATATAGAATATACAAAAAATAGGAAGTAAAAAATAAAGAATTTGTAGTAGACCCACAAATAAAAACCAAACTCAGGCATTTTTCTGAGCTTTACCATTTAAAATTTGAAGCAATTAACTCACTTTAGAGCAGGAAATGAAATATATTATTTGCATACTGATAGCTCCTTCTGCTTCTGTCATGAGGATGAAGGTAACAGGGGACCCTAATCAAAAATGTGGATCTGACTTAACAGCTTGAGAAAAGAATGTTTCAAGGTTGACATTGACTGAGAGAGCCATCAAAGCAATTGCTCATAACATTTTTTAGTAGGGCATACTGTCCCACTTGAATAGGGACACATTCTGAGAGTAATTAGGCTTTCTGAACTGTTCAGGAATAAAAACGAGTTTCATATTGTGATAGTAAAAATTTCCCTGATTCATACTGCTACATAATACATTTAGATATGACTTTTCAGTGACAGATTTTTACTTTTCTAATTTTCTTCAGAGTGACTTGGTGATCCTCCATTGTATTGCTCTATCAATATTTAGTTAATTTGAAGAATTTTCAAAGAAACTCCAAACCAAGACAAGGAATTCCACCCCTTTTCTTCTAGGCCCTGACTTCCAAATAGGAACATTGTGTTGTTTTCCCTCTCCTAAGGTCTTACTTTGATGTCTTATTGTGACTTGGAGATGACCCTGCGACCTCAAATCTATGAGTTTCAAACAAAATGTTTGGCACAGTATGTCAAGTTGTTTATTTTCATAAAGCTGGTCACCGGATGACCCATTATTTTGACCATACTGACTCATTAAGTACCATGAATGAATTGTTCATGTTGTTGAAATGATTGGTTTTTTTAAAAGTGTTGAAGAAATATTTTGTTTCATTATGCATCTGTATATCTCATATCAATGAGGCTCTTAGGATCGTATGTCAAAAGTTATGTATCTCAACCCCTTTAGATTAGAGATGACAAAACCAAAATCATGGGTGGATAAGGTCAGATTTGTATTCAGATCCCCTCATTCTATCCAATACTCTTTCTACTGTACCAGGCTTGCCTGGAAGTCTGTCTTGCATAATTGAGAAAACAATAAACATTCAAATAAAAACACAAGCAAAAATTTAGGAACTGAAACCAATAGGATTATTTATAGTTGGAATGGAAGTAATTCTAGTGGTGGGCAATTTGAATGAATGCCCTATAACGACTCATGAGGGAAAAGTATAATAAAGTGAAAGGAAGAGTGAATTTTGACTCAGAGCTCCTGACTTCGCATAATATTTCTGTTGCTGCACAAGAGTTTGCTCTGACTTACCTAATCCTATTCCAATCATTTCTAATTCCATAGCTCTACTGTATTTATATAAAGTATATAATTTAAATTGATCTTGAAGCAAGTTTGATTGATTGCTAGTTGGAATATTGCAGAGGTACAAGTTGGACTTAATAAATATGTATTGAGTATTATGTTTTAGATATTGTTTGAGTGAATGCATGATCCTTGGATAAATGAAGGCTATTGTTTAGTTCACTGAAGCCTCTGAAGTGTATCTAATAATATGGAGGTTCACAAATTATTGGCTGATGTTGAACATGACATTTTAGTTGTATAACAATTTTTGCTATATGAACAGCATAGAAGAAGTTCTTTTAAAGTAGAAGAAAAAATTTATTGGTCAGGGTATATTCCATAATAAAATATATAAGTAGATTCCTGAAGATTCAATTATGTAGATAAACTATTAGTGATGATTATTTGCTGAAATTTTTTAACATTTGCTGTGATTGGTCCACCAACTTTTCTGGTTATATATACTTTTAATAATGCACTTAATGCTATATATTGTATAAAAGTCACTGTTAAAAATAGGTTATTTATGCCCACCATAATACTCTACATTGCCTATTGTGTAACCTATAATTTGTGTTTTAAAGATTTTTCCATGATTTCAGGGAATATTTTCCCCCTTCAGTTAAGATTATAAATTAAAGAATAGTAGTATTATTAAAGATAATTTTTTTCACTGGGTGTTTCCTATACAAAATTAATCAATGGACTAGATCAGTGGTAAGGGAAGTATTATGATAAAATGGGTGAGATGATAGGGCCTGTAACAGGGTGGTGCATTGTTTTAGTGGAGAGAAGGAGAATATTAGAAAGATGTTTTGAAGTTAGATACAATAATCATTGACTACAGCCTAAATATATGAGATGAGTGTGAGTAAAGAGTCAAGAATGACAACAAGGTTTCAAGCATGGGGGAATGGTGACACTCTCAACCGTAATAGGAAACTTGAGTGAAAACAAGAATTTTGTGGATAAGATAAGGGGTTTTGTTTTTTGACATGTTAAGTTTTAGATGGTTCTAAGGTATTGAGTTTAAAATGACAAAGAGGGAGTTAGGGATTGGAGCTCAGGAGAGAAATTATAGTTGGGTATAGATCTTGGCATCAGGTGCACAATGATAACTATTGAATTCATAGGAGTTAATGAGACTACCAACAAAATAGTAGATAGATTAAAGAGAAGAGTATGCAGGACAGAGACTTGGGGAATAATCACTATTAGTGGACATAATCCAGCAAAGGACCCTGAGAAGGAATGATCATATAGGTAGGGGCAGCTAGGTGGTGCAGTGGATAGAGCACTGACCTTGAAATTAGGAGGATGAGAGTTTGAATCTTGTCTCAGACACTTGACCATAACTAGCTCTGTGACCCTGTTAGCCTGATTGCCTTGCATCCAGGGCCATCTGCAATCATTCTGATTGTTATCTAGCCACTGGATCCATGGCTCTGGAGGAGAAAGTGAGGCTAGCACAGGGCACCTCCTCCCCCTCACTCAAATCCAGTTCTTGTGGTTGTCATAGCACATGGCCTGATATCATGGTCTTCTTTGAGAACGAAGAACAAACATTATATAGGAGAAGAACCAATAAACGATATTCACAAAAATCTAGAGCAGAATTATCAGGAGGAGAGGATGATTGAAATCCAAAGGTGACATAGAGATCAAGAACAGTGAAGAATGAGAAGAGACTATTGGAAGTGGTGATGAAGAGATCAATGGTAACTTTTGAAGAGAACGCTTTTATTTGAATGATGAAATTGGAAATCAGTTTGTTTGGAGAAGGTAAGAGGCTAGGAAGGAAAGGTACCTAGAAAAGAAAAGTTTTTTAGGAGGTTAGCCAAGAAAAATAGGGGAGATATAGAATGGTAGACAAGGGTAGGATAAAGTGAGGTTTTGGGGTATTTTTTAAACAAAATTGGGGAGGTATAAACATGCTTGTATCAGCAGATATGGAGATAATAGGTAGGGAGAGATTTAAATTTAAAGAGAGCTTGAATAATAGATGGGACAATCCATTGGAGAAGACAGAAGGGAATGATGTCAAGGGTTCACATTGAAGGTTTTGTCTTGACAACGAGAAGGAACACCTCTTTATGCAAAATAGGGGGTGAAGGAGGAAATAATAGAAGATATATATATATATATATATGTCATGTAGGGTAAAGAAGAGGGTGAATAAGGAGTTTTTTTGAAGTAAGTGACAAAATCTTTAGCTGAGAGGATAGTGGAAGAGGCGCTATTTATGTGGTTTGGAGATGGATGAAAACTTGGAACTGCTTCTATAGCTAATGAATTGATTAGCAGTATGTAAAAGGATTATCTTTCTGTAATAAAGGTACAGTTGAGATGGCTTCTTTTCCTTAACTCAATAAGCAGCAAGCAATAGTAATAATAAAAAGGTAAGAATAAACTAAGATTGATATTTGACAAGGTATAATCAATGATAGAACAAGAGAGACAAAACATTTGAATATAGAGTGTAGGGTAGAGTATAGAATTGATTCATCAAGGAGACAAGAGAAAAGGAAATAGATGATAGGTAGTGCAGGGTTGATGGAAAGAAATTGAGACTGGAGGGAGTGGATGTCAAGGGTAAGGACAAAGAACAAGATTTAAGTTCATCAATATGGCAGTGAGTAAAGGTAAGGTCAATGACATGAATATTTGTATGTTTAGTTGAGGTAGAGTAAAAGGGTAGGTTATGAAAATTGAGTAGATTGAAAACACTGGTTAAGATAATTTAAGTGCATTAATATAATATCTAAGATTTATATATTGATTCAATGTGCCAAGCATTATGCTAAGCACTTTATAATTATCTTATTTGATCTTCACTGCAATCTTGCTATTACTATCTTGATTTTACAGATGGAGACACTGAAGCAGACAGGTTAAACAACTTACTACAGGTTGCAAACAAGTACGTAACTGATACTATTGAAATCCACTAGTGTAAGGCCAAAGGTTATGTATCCGAAAGACTACAAGCAAGTATAACTATAAAAGCAGGCAGATTTGGAGTGTCATATTTGGGTTGGGGTTGGACTGACAAAGATGGGAATAGGCAGTTGAGAATGGAAAAGGGGGCTTGTAAAACAACAGCTAGGGATTCAAAAACATTAGGATGAGCACTGTTTGGAGAGATGGGGAGGGAGTCCATGAAGAATATCTGTGGTTAGAAAGAGGTGTATTAAGGGAGACAAGTGATTAGAATATTTAATTTAGAGTATTTAATTAGAATATTTAAGATTCTCTCAAGAACCAATTTATGGTAGATGGTGATGCTTTTTATCTATAAAGCTTAGCAGGCAAAGAACTAGTTAAGATGTGTCCTGGACAAGGAGAGGGATATGATCAGGATGTAGATCTCTTTGTTTTGGGTAACTCTCTGAGATCAAATTTTGTAGAATCATTGCCATCAACGTTGTTATAAAGAGATTCTTCATTAGAAGTTCCTTTTCTTAAAATATTCAAATAGACCTGTAATCTCACTGACTTTAGAGTTCCTTCCAATGATACAGATTACAATATTGTAACTCATCCATGACTATTCATTTTGTGAGGACAAGATGTTGTCTTACACATTCACTGCCTGAGGTCTACCTAATGTGCTTGAGTATTTCTCAATCGCTTTTTTCCAATGTAGCAAAATATGGAGCAAATCTGCCGTGTACCTTGATTACCACATGATCAGACCATCTCCTATGCCTGTCGTACAATTCTCTGAAAGCATCCTTCACTCCTGTAACCTTTTCACAACTTTCATGTACCTTTCAATTGTTCTCTGAGTGATAGTCATCTTTAATTCTTCAGAAGCAGTGCCTTCCCCCTATCACTACTATCTAGAATATGGACCAAACAATAGTATTGAAAATAGACTTTTTCATCCATGGTAAATATGGGATCAATTAAAGAACTTTGAAATTTTCAGTGCTCTCCTCCTTTTTCAATTCCTTGGGTCCAGTTCCTTGTCTAACTACTATTTATTCTGGATATACAAACTGTTAGAAAAACTCTATAGAGTGATCAATCAAAATGTAGGCTTAAACCTGAGTAATAGAAGTTATTCACCCTTTTGGTCTTTCCTTTGTGGATAGAAAGAGTGTATTTGGAATGCCATATTAGGGTTGGTGTTATCAATATAGCTAGACCTCTTAGAGTGATTACAGATCTGTTCCAGAAGACCTCACAGTGTTTTGGGGCTTGAGGAAATGAACACAATGCCAGAGGTTGCAAGTGGCAACCCCTGGAAAACTTTATAAAGTACAAGTCATCCCTCCTTACTCTGAATTCTACTCTGCTTATCATCTATCATAGTAGTAAATAACTTTGGTTAGCATATATCTTTATGTTTTATATATTATTTGATACTGATTTTCAGAGTCATTGAATAGGATTACTTTTGTTTATATAAGAGATATTGGAAGCAATGTAGTAGGGAGGGCACTGAGGTACCACAATACAATGTATCTGAAGAAAGAAAAGATACCCAATATGCAAAAAATATGCCAAAATTTATCAGTATTGAAAATAAGACTACAAAAGGTGAAAAAACATGAATAATCATGACATATTACTATATGCTTATTATTTATACACAAATTTTCTTTGGGTTTTCTACAAATAGACTAAGGATATCATCAATGATAGATTTAGCAGAGAACAAGGTTTTCTCAGGGAATATTCAACAATGACTATATATTTTTTTTTATCAATTCACAATTAAGTGAAAAAGCCTATTGTACTTATTATTTGATGATTACAAAAATAGATAAACAAACAGATTTTATTTGATAGAGTATAACACTGTCTTATAGGTTCAGTTATAGCAATTTGTTTTCTAAGGAGATGTAAACAAAATGATTTGGATCATTAGAAGATTTGTGCAATTTTCCAAATAAAATTTATCTTTTCTCTTTCCCCTATTTCCCCTATTTTTGTTTTCAACTTCTTGGCTATATGCAGCTTCTATTGAAGATGCAATCTGCATAGATGGTGAAATTCTTCAGCTCTTCCTTTTTGCTGATGAAATTATTTATAAATTTTGTAAATTTTAAATATTTATCAATTTATAAAATAAACAATTTCTAAAATTTCTAAAATTTACAAAATCTCCTAAATGAATAATCAAGAAAAGAAAAATCAAGTTATACAGAGTAGGTTAAAAGCAATCTTTTAAATCAATCACTAGCAGGAGTGGGAAAGAGGACTTAGGAAAGCTCTCCTACAAATGGTGACATTTTAATTGAATCTTTAAGAGAAACAAAGAAATGAAATCATAAGAGAGAAAGGAGAGTATCTCCAACACAGAGATGGGAGATAGAGGGTTGTGTATGAGGTTTTAACTGGGTGAATCAGTCCGTTGAATAGTACATAGATCCTGAACTATATTACATAGAGGCAATAATAAATACTGGGATAATTTCATAATTGCTTAGATCTAGTCATTGGATCAAAGTTTCTTATTTTATAGCTGTTGAAACTAAGGCATAGGGAGTCTAAATTACCCAAGATTACTCAGGCTGTAGGTATCAGAGATAGGCTTTAACTCAGATTCTCTGACTCAAGAACAGTCACTTTCCACTATTATCTTCAGACAATCAGAGCATTAGAATAAAATTATAGGATCATATATATATATATTTAGAGTTAGAAGAAACCTTAATGGCCAGCTAATTCAACAACCATATTTAGCAGAGAAGAAACTGAGAATCAAAGTTAGATAACTAGCTCAAAATCACCAACTAAAATATGGAAAACATTTTGCTGATGGCTAAGCCATTATAATTCTCTAGAGGTTTTAGGAACTGAGGATTGGGAGTTATTGAACAAAAAATAAAGAAGCTGTGCCAGATGGAGTTAGGAGCATTAATTTAGGTTGTAACAAGTTTTATCAATTGAATGTACATCTCTTATGTACTCTGCACTGTACTAGATGCTGGAAAAGACAAAGACAAAAAAGATCAAGCAATTTTTGCCCTCAAATTGTTTATATTCTACTATATTCTAATTGTGGGAGGGAAATCTCTATAACTTTTTGGATAATAATGTCTTTTCTTAAACTCTAGGAAATTTGAAATTAGTTATTGATATATGAAGCATTGATATCAGTTTGAATGTAAATTATAAATGTAACCTTTAAAGGCATACTTTTAATAGGCAGTTGAAGTTTAAGACACATTTTCAATATGGTGACATGGATATGGGGCATAATTTTTAGTAGAAACCTGGGTCTTGGATTGTAGAGTAATGGATAATGTGGACTTGGAATTTTTCCAACTTGTAATTGTGGTCCTAGGGAACACTTGTTACACAATAGAAGCAATCTATATGTCTGTGCAAATATGTTCACGTATATATAAACTTACACATACATACTTGCATGCATACATACCAGCCCAACAATTTGAAAGTGCCAGTTTTGTAGTTTTCACCTTTTCTTGTAGATCCACTCTCACAGTCATACACTTGTTTGAAAAAAACATAGCTATCACTATATGAACTTTGATCAGAAAGGTTGCTGTCTGGAATTGTCATACTTTCCTTCTGGGGAATGAGCAATTAAAAATTTTTATGGTTGTAGTCACTATCTGCAATGATTTTTGAGTTCAACAATATAAAATTTGTCATTGCTTCCATTTCTTCTTCTGTTTGTTAAATGATCTTATTTTTTTGATGTTAAACTTCACATCAACTTATATACTTTCCTCTGTCTCCCCCATCAAGAGGGTTCTTAATTCTTTTTCACTTTCTGTTATCAGAGTGATGTTATCTGCATATTTGCTATTTCTCCTGGCAACCTTAATTCTAGCTTTTGGTTCCTTCTCCCAGGCATCTTATAGGATTGTACTCTGTATATAAATTAAATAAATAAGGTTACAATATCACACTTTTGTCATATTCCTTTTTCAATCTTAAACCAATCAGTTGCTTCATGTTTGGTTCTAATATAATTGATGCTTCTTGACCTGAATACAGGTTCCTCAGAAGAGAAGTAAGATGATCTTGTTCTCCCATCTCTGAGGATTTACCACATTTTGTTGTATACACAGCCAAAGCCTTTAGTGTATTCAATGAAACAGAAGTAGATGGGTTTTTTTTGTTTTTTTGTTTTATCCTTTCCTTAGAACTCTCTTGCTTCCTCCATAATTCAGTGAATGTTGGCAATTTGCTCTCTAGTTCCTCTGGTTCTTTGAAAACTACCTGCTCTTCTGGTAACTTTTGGTTCACATATTGCTGAAGCATAGTTTGCAGAATTATAAGCATAATCTTGCTGGTATGTGAAATGAGTGCAGGAATTTGAACATTTTTTGGCATTGCCCTTAGGATTAGGACATAAACTGAACTTTTCCAATCCATTGACTATGGTTGACTTTTTCAAATTTGGGACTTATTTGGTGTAGAACTTTAACAGCATCCATTTTAGGATTTTAGTAATTCCATCACTTCCACTACTAACTTTATTATTAACAATGCTTTCTAAGTTCTATTTAACATTTTTCTCCAGGATGTCTGTCTAGATTAGTAACCACACCATTGTGGTTGTCAGTGATGTCAAGATATTTTTTGAAGTTTTCTGTATATTCTTGCCCTCTCTTCTTAATCTCTTTGACTTGTGTTCAATTCTAGCCACTTTTGTTTTTTATCATGCCTATTTTTGCATGAAATGTTCCTTTATATCTCTCAAGATGTCTCTTGTCTCTATTCTATTGATTTATCATTTCTTTGCATTGCTCATTTAAGTAAACCACCTTTTCTTGCTATTCTCTGAAATTCTGCATTTATTTGGATATTTCTTTCCCTTTCTCCTTTGTTTTACTTTTGTTTTTTTTAAGCTATTTGTAAAGCCTCATCATATAGACATTTTGCCTTTTTGCTCTTCTTTTTTCTTTGGAATTTTTTGTTGTTCTTGCTGCCTGCCTCATTTATGATATTATAGATAATATATATAATTTTGTAAATATAACATAATATTTTTTCAGGCACTCTATTTTATTTTGTAAGGAAATGGGGTTAAGTGACTTGCCCAAGGTTACACAGCTATGTAAGCACTAAGTGTCTGAGACTGGATTTGAACTCAGGTTCTCCTGACTTCAGGGCCAATACTCTATCCATTGTGCCACCTAGCTGCCCCTTCTTCAAGCACTTTTTCTCCTAGATCTCATTTCTTAAATATATTCATCACTTCCACTTCATATTCATAAGGGGTGTTATTTATGTTGTATTGATGAAGTCTGATATTTCCCCCCCTACTTTTTTTAATTTAAATCTTAATTTTGCAATAATAAGAAGCTCATTATCTGTGCCATAGTCAATTCCAGATCTTGTTTTAACTGACTATAAAGACTGAAGAGCTTCTTCACCTTTGGCTGCAAAGTACATAATTAATCTGATTTCTATATTGACCATATGGTGATGTGCATGTATAAAGCCAACTTTTGGGTTATTGAAAAAGTATATATATATATATATATATATATATATATATATATATATATATATTCACCCACAAATCTTATATATATTGGGTGTGCCTGTATATGTTACTATCCATATCTATAGATCATATATCTATAGATTTCTATATCTATCTGTATATATATATATATATATATATGCATCTTTAGAAAAGCTCATCTAGAAAAACAGTCATTTTTTAAAAAATCTACCTATAGAGCATCAAATCCATACAGCAGTTTTTACACATTATCCCTCATTTTTCTGTGCTTATGATTTAGCTATGATCTGCCTTAATACACACAAGATGTTTTGATTAATATATTATCCCAAATTTGAGCATGAATGATCAGACCCAGATATCTGTAATGTTACCTTAAGGTTTTTTTGTAGAGAAGCAAGTTTTCCAGATAATTAGGAAGTATTACCTAGAGTAACTATATAAACCTTAAAATTAAACTTCTGTGAACAGGTTATTTTCAAAAATCGTTGTCTATTGCTTGTCACTCTTTTGTCTATAATAAGATAGTGACAGCCAGGTGGTACAATTTTCTACTTGGGGTCAAGAAAAATTGAATTTAAATAATACCTTATATGCTAAATACTGGAGTAATTCCTGTCTCATCTTCCTCATCTGAAAAATGGAGATATTGCCTACCTTCTAGTTTTATTGTGTTTACTGATTGTAATATGGAAGGTGTTTTTCTAACCTTAAAGTCCTACATAGATCCTATATGATTATTATGGGGGGGGGAAACAAAATCCAAAATCCTTTCTCTGTTGTTCCCCGTCTCCTCCCTCCCTATTTAGTGTGGGAGTAAAATAGTTACAAGGGCAACCTGAGACAGTTTTCTCTATGGCAATATATCATTTTATTAACAGTAACATGCAAACTATTACTGAAATGAATCAAAAGATCAAGGACTGGAGAATGATCAGTTTATTAGTTAGGTTAACAATAAACAACAAATTGGGTCAATGGCCTCTTTCAATGGCCAAAAACCCTGAGGGAGGGCCAACAGGGTCATTTAAATCTAGCTGTGACTTCTTTCTAAGTGGCTTGACAAAACTTCATTTGTATCTCTTCTAGCAAAATCAAAGCAATACCAATGACAGAGTTCTTTGCTCTCCCTATTACTCTTCATTGTTGAAAATCAGGTGATTGTCTGTAACTGGGGAAAGTGGGTTGGCCTTCTGGAGTGGCTGATTATGCTTCTCAGATCCTAAAGAAATAGTCATATGAGACCCAGCTGCTCAAACCATCACAATCAGGTGCCCCTCTTCCCCCAATTTTGTCTCCCCCTTGGAGATAAATTCATCTCTAATTTTGAAGAGGAACAGCTAGGATAGAAGAGCTGTCCACTGGGGAGAGGTCTAGCCCAAGATAGTTCTTTGTTTACTGGTTAAATAGAAACTCCTAAAGTTCCACTTAAACTGGTTAGTGAGCAGAAGCCTGAGGACAGTGGTTGGAGGGATCACATTTTTCAAAGACACCTTTAATTTTGCTTCTTTTGAGCTGGACCTGGGGCATCTTGCTGGTACAATGATTGAGGATAATGGCAAGATGCAGCCAAGAACCTGAGCAGGAAAATGTTTTGAGCTAGACTGAGGTTTGAGCTGAACTGGGGTTTGACAAAATGGTAAATAGAATGAATTACTTAGTATTACTGGTTATTAATGATAAAGCATAAAATTAATTTTTCTAGTCTGTCTTAAAAACATCAAGTTTATGGTATTGTTGCCAATGAGATTTTGGGTAACCAAATAAACATAGAGATGGAGGGTTACTGAAAAATGAAGGAATTCTCATGCTCCCTGGGATTTTATTTTTTAATAGGAAAGTTATTTATTTAGTTGTTTGTTTGTTTGTTTTCTTCCATTAGTATATGTATATTTCCAAGTTACAAAGTTTTCCTCCACCCTCCCTTCCCACTTCCCTCCCCTCAGTTGGGAACAGTCAGGTTAGCATTTTACTTATTTTTTTAAACATATTTAAAAATTCATAATTTTGGGCAAGAGGAATTAGGGTTAAGGAAAAGAGATATATGAGATAATTTTTTATAAAATGTTCATTGGATTCTGTAGGGGTGTTTTTCTCTGTGTGTTTTGTTTTGTTTTATTTTTCTTCCTCTGGTTGGGGATAATATAGTCCATGATCTGTCAAATACAGTTGACCTAGCTCTCTGGACTGCTGAGAGGGGTTGCTTCCATCAAGGTTGTTCATCTCACAATGTTGATATGTAAATAGTTCTTTTGGCTCTACTCCCTTCCCTCAGCATCAGATTCAGTAAGTCATTCCATGTTTCTCTAGAGTCCAACCATTATAAGAAAACAATAATATTCCATAGTATTCATGTACCATAACTTGTTTAGCCATTCCCCAATTGATGAGCATCCCCTCAATTTCCATTTCTTTGCCACTACAAAAAGAGCTGCTATGACTATTTTAGAACATGTAGGACTCCCCCATTTTTATCATTTCTTCTGGATATAGTCCTAGAATTGGAATTGCTGGGTCAAAAAGTATAAATAATTTTATTGTTCTTTGGGCATAGTTCCATATTGATCCCCAGAAAGGATGGATCTGTTCACAACTCCACCATCAATGCATCAATGTCCCAATCCTCCTACAACGGCTCCAACATTGATCATCTTCCCTTTTTCATCATCTTGTTTAATCTAATAGGTGTGAGATGATACCTTGTTGCTTTAATTGCATTTCTCTAATCAATAGTGATTTGGAGCATTTTTTCCTATGCTTATATATATATAGCTTTAATTTCTTCATTTGAAATTTCTTCATTTCTTCATTTACTTTGCTTTTACTGTTCAAATCCTTTGACCATTTATCAATTGGGGAATGATTTGTGACCTTAAAATTTTTATGCAATTCTCTATATATTTTAGAAATGAGACCTTTATCAAAACTCCTGGTTGTGAAGATTGTTTCCCAGTTTTCTGTTTTTCTTCTAATTTTGGCAGCATTGATTTTATTACTGCAACCCCTTTTTAATTTAATACAGTCTTGTTTGGTCATAAATTTATCCCTTTTCCAAAGATTAGATAGATAGAGTATTTTTTGGTCTATTAATTTATCTATGGTATTGCTGTTTATGACTAAATCCTGTACCCATTTTGACCTTATTTTGGTATAGGGTTTGAGATGTGGATCTATGCCTAGTCTTTGACATACTATTTTCCAGTCTTCCCCCAACAATTTTTGTCAAATAGTGAGTTCTTATCACAGAGGCTGATGTCTTTGGGTTTGTCAAATAGAAGATTGCTTTAGTCATTTACTGCATTTTCTTTTGAACCTATCCTAATCCAATGATCCATTACTCTATTTTTTAACCAGTACCAGAAAGTTTCAATGACTGCTGCTTTATAGTATAGTTTAAGATCTGGTAGAGCTAGGCCACCTTCATTTACATTTTTTCATCAGTTCCCTTGCTATTCTTGGCCTTTTGTTACTCCAGATGAATTTTGTTACTATTTTTTTCTGACTAGGTAAAGTATTTATTTAGTAGTTTGATTGGTAAGGCATTGAATAAGTGATTTAATTTGGATAGAATTGTCATTTTTTATTATATTAGCTCAGTAAGGAGAGCTTTATAATTGTGTTCATACAATTTCTGGGTTTGTCTTGGGAGGTAGAATCTCAAGTATTTAATGTTATCCACAGTTATTTCAAATGGAATTTCTCTTTCTATCTCTTCTTCTTTGATTTTGTTGTTCATTTATAGAAATGCTGATGATTTATGTGGGTTTATTTTATATCCTGTT
Organism: Macrotis lagotis; assembly: GCF_037893015.1. NCBI lineage: Eukaryota > Metazoa > Chordata > Mammalia > Peramelemorphia > Peramelidae > Macrotis > Macrotis lagotis. Next base: position 342,956,586 of record NC_133666.1, read on the forward strand.
ACTTTGCTGAATTTGTTAATTGTTTTCAAGGAGTTTTTAGATGATTTTCTGGGGTTCTCTAGGTATACCATCAAATCATCTGCAAAGAATGAAAATTTTTCTTCCTCATTGCCAATTCTGATTCCTTCAATTTCTTTTTCTTCTCTCATTGCTACTGCTAGCATTTCTAATATTATATTGAATAGTAATGGTGATAGCGGGCATCCTTGTTTCAACGCTGAATTTATTGGAAATGCTCCAAGTTTATTCCCATTAAATATATATGGTTTTAGAGAGATTCTATTTATTATTTTTAAGGAAAACTCCATTTATTCCAGTACTTTCCTAGTGTTTTTAATAGGAATGGATGTTGTACTTTATCAAAGGCTTTTTCAACATCTATTGAGATAATCATATGGTTTCTGCTGGTTTTACTGTTGATATGTTTTATTATGTTGAGTGTTTTCCTAATGCTGAATCATCCCTGTCTGCCTGTTATAAATCCAACCTGATCATGGTGTATTAACCTAATAATAACTTTCTGTAGTCTCATTGCTAAAATTTTATTTAATATTTTTTGCAACAATATTCATTAGGGAGATTGGTCCATAATTTTCTTTGTCTGCTTTTGTTCTTCCTGATTTATGTATCAGCACCATGTTGGTGTCATAAAAGGAGCTTGGTAGAACTTCCTCTCCTATTTGTTTAAATAATTTATAAAGAATAGGAATTAATTGATCCTTAAATGTTTGGTAGAATTCCTCTGTAAATCCTTCTGGACCTGGAGACTTTCTTTTAGGGAGTTTATTGATGGTTTCTTCAATTGCTTTTTTTTCTGAAATGAGGTTATTTAAGTAATTTATCCACTTTTCTTAATCTAGGCAGTTTGTATTTTTGGAAATATTCATCCATTTCACTCAAGTTGTCCAATTTATTGGCATACAGTTTGGCATTTACAGTTAAGATTACTAATTCTGTATTTCCCTCTATGCCATCTTTCTCCATTTATATTAATCGCTTTCCTAGCTCTGAATTATCTCTTTAATTTCCTCCTTATTGGTGGTTAGTTCACCCTTTTCATTTTTGATACTGATTATTTGGTTATTTTCTCTCTTTTTTCTTTGTCTATTTTAGTGGCTTTTTCATAAAACTACCACAGTTTTATTTATGAGATCAATGTTTTTTTGTTTTCTATTTTATTAATCTCTCCCTTGATTTTCAAAATTTCTAGTTTGGCATTTAATTGAGGAGGTTTAATTTGTTCTTTTTCTAGTTTTTTTTAGTTACATGCCCAATTCATTGATCTCCTCTTTCTTTTATTCAAAACTTCCTTGTCTGCATCCCATAAATTTTGGTATGATGTCTCATTATTATAATTTTCTTGGAAATAATTATTGATTATTTCTATTATTTCCTGTTTGATCCACCCATTATTTAAAATAAAATTATTTGATTTCCAATTAGTTCTTGGTTTATCTTTTCCTGACCTTTTATTCCATTTAGTTTTTATTGCACCATAATCTGAGAAGTTTGTATTATTTCTGCTTTTCTGCATTTGATTTTAAGTTTTTTGTGCCCTAGTACATGGTCAATTTTGGTGAAGCTGCCATGTGCTGCCAAGAAAAAGGTATATTATTTTATGTACCCATTAAGTTTTCTCCAGAAGTCTATCATATCTAAGTTTTCTAAGATTCCATTCACCTTCTTAACCTCCTTCCCTGTTTATTTTGTCATTAGATTTATCTAGTTCTGAGAGTGGGAGGTTGAGGACTCCCATTATTAAAGTTTTGCTATTTCTCCCTGTATTTCACTCAACTTTTCCTCTAGGAATCTGGAAGCTATCTCACCAGGTGCATACATGTTTAGTAATGATATAGCTTCATTTTCAATGATGTCTTTTAAGAAGATGTAGTTTCCTTCTTTATCCCTTTTAATGAGATTGATTTTTGTTTTTACTTTGAGATTAGAATCACTACCCCAGATTTTTTTTACTTCAGCTGAGGCATAATATATTTTGTTCCAACCTTTTACCTTTACCCTGTGTGTATCTTTCTGTTTTAAATGTGTTTCTTGTAAAAAACATATTGTATGATTCTGGCTTTTAATACATTCTGCTATACCTTTCATTTTATGGGACAGTTCATCCCATTTACATTTACAGTTAGGAGTACTAATTCAGTATTTCCTTTTATGCTATCTTTCTCCATTTATATTAATCTCTTTCATTTTCTCTTCTTTCTGCTCACCAAAATTTTACTACCTTTCTCCTTTATCTTCTCAAAATTTAAATTTGTTTTTTCACTTATACATTCCCTTCCCTTTATTAGTCCTTTCTTCCTTTATTTTCCCCTTTTCCCAGCCCCCTCCACTGTAGATTAAGTTAGATTTTTTAAACCCAAATGGGAATGTAGCTTATGCCCTCACTTGGCTAAATCTATTGAATAGAATTTACACAGCATTCACATTCTCCCTTCTTTCCTTCCAAAATTATAAATCTTTGTGCCTCTTCCCTTAGTGCTCTAATATTATTAATCAGGTATCATCAAACATAGTTCAATTATTTGATTGCTTGATATTTTGATTCCTATTGTTATCAAGATATCCTCACAGACTGTTTGAAAAGCAACATTGACTCAAATAGCATCAAATTATAATTATAATCATTTTTTACTTTATCCCCTTTGCAAGTATCTTTTAAGTACATACAATCCTCTTCACAAGCCAAAGTATCCTCCAAACCATATCATTTCTTGAACTATTTGTGCCCCTCTACCATGGCCTATTTTCTTTCCCACTTTACCTCCCCATCTCCCAGTCAAGGTACTTAACACCTTGTTAAGTGAACCAAGGCCCTTTGTCTGTCCCACTTCCCACCCAGAGTACTTAACCCCTTGTTAAGTGAAGCATCCTGATATAATTAACTGAAAATATCTTGAAGTTCTGGAAGTACTCAGAGGCTCTGGATGTCTGGTCAAGAACTTTAGGAATGATTGTAGTAATACAGACACTGTCTCAGGTCCTTGCAACTTATGATGCCCTCAATAGACAAGCTGCTTAGCACCTTGTGATTAAAGCCAGTCAGTGTGTAATGAGAGTTAAAGTTGACACTCCTGCTTTTTTTTTTCCCCAGGGCTTTTTATCTCAAACATAGTTATATGATCTTGGACCTCTTCAACTGAGAGACAAGACCCAATTAAACCTATATCCCTTAGGTTCATTCTCTCCAATTATATTCTACCCTCTAATTATCCTTAGAGAAGTAAAGTTCTAATGGGTTAAATTTGTTATATCTTCCCTTTTAGTGACCAAAATTTGTTTAAAACAGTTTTGTTTTTTACACTCCTCTTTTTCATTTACCATTTTTATGTAATTCTTCAATTTTGTATTTGGAAATTGAATTCTCTGTTCAATTCTGGTCTTTGTGAAAGGAAATTCTGGAAGTCCTGTATTTCATCAAACATCCTTTTCCCTGACAATATATGCTGAATTTTGCAGGGTAGTAAGTACATTCTGGGTTGTAATCCCAGGTCCTTAGCTCTCCAAAATATGTTTTTCTAGTTCTTCCAATCCTTCAGTGTTGAGGCTGGTAGGTCCTGTGTTAGTCTGATTGTGTTCCTCTTGTATTTGAATTGTCTTCTTTTTGCTGTTTGCAATATTCTTCTGGGGTCTTTTTCTGGATTCTTTCTGTGAATTCTTTCAATTGTTATATTGTTATCTTGTTCTAGTAGATTGGGGTAGTTTTCCCTTATAATTTCCTGCATGATGTTTTCCAGGTTCTTCTCTTGGTCCAAGCTTTCTAGTATTCCAGTGATTTGTAGATTGTCTCATCTAAATCTGTTTTTGAGGTCATTCATTTTCCCTAAAAGGTACTTTACATTTTCTTCAATTTTTTTCACCCTTTTTATTTTGTTTAATGGAATCTTATAGTCTTGAAGATTTATTGGTTTCTAACTGTTCAATTCTAGTTTTTAGGATTTTATTTTCTTCAATTATCTGTGTTTTTTTTTAAAGGTATTGAATTTTTCTGGTCAACTTTTCACAATTTTCCTGCATGACTTCATTTCTTTTTCCCATTTTTTTTCTTCCTCTCTTCTTTGATTTTTAAATTATTAAGCTCTTCAATGTGCTTTTGTATTGGAGTCTAATTTATAGACTGTTTGGATACTCCTGTGAGTGATGTTTCATAGTTTTCTACTTTAGACATGGCATTACTGGCATCTTTATACATAAAGTATTTTTCTATAGTGAGCTCTCTTTTAGCTTTTTTGCTCATCTTTGTTGTAGTTCTGCTCCTGGGGTAGATGGAGTATAGATCCAAGTTTTTATGTTGCTGGGGCTGGCATCTGATCCCCGGCTTCTTGTTGGCCAAGATGTTGCCTATGCAGTCCAGGCCTTGCCTTTGCAGAAGTTTGTTTCCTCCTTTATGTCCAGGTTCTGACTTAACAGAGGATTGCTCCCAACCCAGTCTTGTCTTCTACTCAAGTGTTTGTGGGTTCAGACTTTGTTTGGGGTTGGGATCCTCCCTGCTGGCTTGCTATCCAGCTGCTGGGACTTTGGTTATTATCAAGCTGTTGTGACCTGGATTGCACTATGGCTAAAAGCCTCCTGCTGGCTTTCCCTACTCTCCTGCCTCCTGGACTTTTCTTCCCCTTTTCCCCCAAAGAGACAGATTTTTGCTGAAGATCCTTCACGGTCTACAACTGAAAACTTCTTTGAATCTTCTTTTTCTTGGTGGGATCTGTAGTGTGTGTGTCAGAGAGAAGTTTCATTTATCTTTGATATGGAAAAGATCTGGGAGCATGGTAGCTTCATTCCACCATCTTCTCTGCTCTTGAAATTCAGCCTTCCTTGGATTGCTTTCTGGGATTTTAAAACTGCTCAGGATTTATTATCAATTATTTCAAAGTATACAGGTTAAAACTCCTAGAAAAGCAGTAAGCACTTGTGTGGGATAAAAATCTGCTTTAAAAAAAATAGAGAGACTCCTCTGAGCAAAAAAGGGAAGTTTATTTTGGCTTTTCTTAAGGAAAGGGCACCCCCAAGTCTCAAAAAGGTTGTGAAAGATCAAGGTGCCCCAAGGTGACAGTCAAGCAAGATTATATGGACTAGCATGATTCCCCTCTCCCTAGGTCCCTTCTCTTTCAACCTGATTGGTTAAAAGTTTTCAGAGTTACACTCTATGTGAAAAATGTACCCACCAACAAAGAGAAGAATAAAAGGTTTTCATAAAATATTACCTCACCATCCAGATGGCGAGGGTATCAGAAGAAGATTTCTAATGACCTTCTGTTTAATGAATTAATGTCTGAGTATGCAAGGTCTACTTAGTTTAGCACTTATCAAACAAGAGAAGCCAGGCTACTGTTTTCACAATCCATTATCAAACAGGTGGCTAGCTAAGACTGCAAGGTCTCTTCTCTGCAAGTATTCCACTATTTCCCTCCCTAACAGAATTCATGCAAGGTCTTTCTGGAAATAGTCCACTGTTTCTCTCCCTAGTAGAATCAGGAGGGTGTCTGAATGGGAATGCAAGGTCT